>NC_041389.1:673869253-673870529 GCF_002162155.2 Triticum dicoccoides
CCCATGGTGTGGACGGCTGGATGAACATTAGACGGTGGAGGGGTGCCCGTGAAGGGGTGGTTGAACAGTAGTCGGTGGAGTAGCGCGCGGAGGCTGGATGAACAGGAGCCCGTGGAGGCTGGAGGAGGTCGACGGTAGCCCTTGGAGGCTGGAGGAGGTCGACGGTGGAGATGAACAGTATCTCGTGGAGTCCTCTTTTGCGGTACGCCACACCCCTCCCAATGAACAGGACCCCCGTTTCGACCGTAGCGCTCCAACACAAGTCTGTTTCGTCCGTTTTGCGGTACGCCACACCCCTTCCGATCAACAGGACCCACGTTTCGACCGTAGCGCTCCAACACAAGTCTGTTTCGTCCGTTTTGCGGTACGCCACACCCCGCCCGATCAACAGGACCCCCATTTCGACCGTAGGAGGTTCGTTTCCTCCGTTTTGCAGTACGCCAGACCCCTCCCAATGAACAGGATACCGTTTCAAACGTGGCTGGTCGAACACAAGGTCATTTCCTCCGTTCCGCAGTACGCCAGGCCTCATTTCCATCGCCTGTTCCGTCCAAGCCCTCCCGATGAACACGACCACGCATTCCATTCTGACCCAGCCGGTTGGCTCCCACGAGTTCCGTTGCCTCCCGATGAACACGACACATTCTGTTGCCTCCCTATGAACATGACGCATTTCGTTGCCTCCCCATGAACACGACGACGACGATGTTTCTCCGTTCCGACCCAGCCATGTACACGAGCCCTGGCCGTACGTATGCGCGAGTAGGCGTTCGAGAGCCCGCCCGTATGTACACATACGTGGCCGTATTGTCTTTCTTGCACCTTGGCCGCTGTACGTACGTGCACATGCTACGTGCGCACCTCTACTACGACACGTGCGCGCCTCTACATCGACTAGTATATATGTACGTACACGCGCGACTAGAATGACAACGCTATGTATGCTTCGACAAGGTGGGTCCCGACTGTCATGCAATTCCTTGTGTGCAAAGATGTACCTGGTGGGTCCCAGCAGTCGGGAGGCGAATCGTTTTGTGTTTTTTTGCCCGGACGCACTTCCTTGCGTGCGAAGGTGTAGCTGCTGGGTCCCAGCAGTCATGGGGGCGAATCGTTTTTTTGCCCGGACGCACTTCCTTGCGTGCGAAGGTGTAGCGGTGGGTCCCAGCAGTCAGGGGGGCGAATCGTTTTTTTCGGACGCACTTCCTTGCGTGCGAAGATGTAGCTGGTGGGTCCCAACAGTCAGGGGGAAAATCGTTTTTTTTCGGACGCACTTCCT
>NC_041389.1:673870539-673875417 GCF_002162155.2 Triticum dicoccoides
GCCACACCCCTCCCAATCAACCTTACCCCCGTTTCGACCGTAGGAGGTCCGTTTCCTCCGTTTTGCGGTACGCCACATCCCTCCCGATCAACAGGACCCCCATTTCGATCGTAGGAGGTCCGTTTCCTCCGTTTTGCAGTATGCCACACCCCTCCCGATCAACATGACCCCCGTTTCGACCATAGGAGGTCCGTCTCCTCCGTTTTGCGGTACACCACACCCCTCCCGATCAACAGGACCCCCATTTCGAACGTGGCCGGTCGAACACAAGGCCGTTTCCTCCGTTCTGCGGGACGCCAGGCCTCGTTTCCATCGCCTGTTCCATCCAAGCCCTCCCGATGAACACGACGACACATTCCGTTCTGACCCAGCCAGTTGTCTCCCCATGAACACGACGACGACATTGTTTCTCCGTTCCAACCCAGCCATGTACACGAGCCCTGGCCATACGTATGCGCGAGTAGGCGTTCGAGACCCTGCCCGTATGTACACATACGTGGCCGTATTTTCTTTCTTGCACCCTGGCTGCTGTACGTACGTGTACATGCTACGTGCGCGCCTCTATTACGACACGTACGCGCCTCTACTACGACACATGCGCGCCTCTACATCGACTAGTATATATGTATGTACACGTTCGCGACCAGAATGACAATGCTACGTACGCTTCGACCAGGTGGGTCCCGACTATCATGCACTTCCTTGCGTGTGAAGATGTAGCTGGTGGGTCCCAGCAGTCAGGGGGGCGAATAGTTTTTTTTGCCCGGACACACTTCCTTGCGTGCGAAGGTGTAGCTGGTGGGTCCCAGCAGTCAGGGGGGAAACGTTTTTTTGCGAAATACGGTGGCCCGTCTAGTGGGTCCCTACTGTCAGGTGGAAGAATAATTATTTTGCGCGTAATAAGGAGGCACTTCCTTGCGGCCGCCGTGGACCCAGCTGTCAGCCTCTCCACACACAGTATTCTTTCGATAGAAGTCAATCGTTGACCACATTGACCACGCCGCACCGAGAGCACCACGGCGATGGACGAAGGCGAGGCCTAGGAAGGGGCGACACGGAGCCGAGGAAGACGCAGCAGTGGATGCCCACGCGAAGAGGAGTACGAGGGTTCACTGGTTCGGCTGCAGTGTGAGGCTGCCATCGCCACAGAATAACAGGGGGTGTGGGTGAGTAGAGGGATGCCCTGGCTAGTGGTGGGAGTAGTAGGGGGCGGTGAGGCCTCTGCGGCATCACAGCCGGCCACAGGAGGCAGGAGCATGCGGCACAACCGGCGCTACTTTGGGTGGCTGGAGCACAAAGACCAGAGGTTGAAGAAGCACTACGATCGTTGGATGGACATCGTACGGGCACTGGAGCTAGAATCATTCATATTGACTAAGTTGACAAAGCCCTCCGTCCCCGTAAACTTAGTAGGCCCACAAGTCAGCCTCCCACCAAGGTGAGTCCCAGCTAGCAGGGGGAGTATTCATTTTTTTGTGCGTAATAAGGAGGCATTTCCAGTGGGTTTGAGCTGACAGCGGGGGGAACATTTTTTTGTGAAATACAGAGGCCCTTCCGGTGGGTCCCAGCTATCAGGTGGAGGAATCATGATTTTGCGCGTAATAAGGAGGCATTTTCCTATGCGGGCCCCTACTATTAGCCTCTTCCGATGGCTGTTGTTTGTTGACCATGTTGACCTCGCCACGCCGAGAGCACAAATGCGGTGGACAAGGGCGAGGCCCAGGAAGAGAACCACCCAGAGCCTGCGAAGCCACCGCAGCGGATGCCCATGCTGAGGGGAGAACGAGCGCTAACTGGTCGGCTGCGGGGTGAGGGTGACATCGCCGGAAAATAACAGGATGTGTGGGTGGTTAGAGGGATGGCCTGGCGGCAGCACAGCCAGCCACGGGAGGAGGGAGTAGGCAGTCCCGGGACGCTGGTTTGGGCGGCTGGAGCAAGAAGATCAGAGATTGAAGAAGCACGGCGGCCATTGGATGGACATCCAACAGTCATTGCTGTGTGTTGACTAAGTTGACAAAGCCTTGCGGACGTGTAAAAAAATTTAGGACAACGTCATCGTCAACCTAGTAGGCCCAGAAGTGAGCCTCCAAATCTGTGGAAAACAACATACATCCCATTAGCCATTATTTTCAATAATTTACAGCCCATTTGCTAATTCTTAAGGATATTTGAAGCCCATATTCTTTTTATTACCATTACAGACCATATATTCTAAGCACTGCTAAAAAATTCAATGAAATTTTGCGTATTTCGGTGGGGTCCAAACTCTTTTAATCACGAAATTTCGAGTCACATTAAAAATAATTTTCAAAAAATATATCAAAATAAAATTCAAAAAACAATTCTCTGCAAAAAAATGAATGAAATTTAGAATCTTAACTAGCAAGATGCCCATTCGTTGCACAAAACATGAAGATGCATTTGTATGAGTAGTTTATCTTGTGGGAGAAAAGATGATATTTTAATGTAATTGCCAGTTGGCTTTGGTTTTTATAAGAGTAGAGAGTAGAGAAATCCTAAAAAAAATGATATTTTAATGCAATTGCCGGTTGGCTTTGGTTTAAAAATTTACAGCCCATATCTTACAACTTATAGCCCATTTTCTAGGGAAGCCCATTTCTTACTACTTGTCTTGACAGATTTACAGCCCAGCAGGGATGAGAAAAGCAAGTAGGCCTCGGTTTTGGTATTCTCCAAAAAAAAGAACTGGGCTAGCCAACTTCAGAAAGAAAAAATATATCAACTGGGCTCGTCATGTGCTTAATAAAATCGTAAGCATGGGCTAGACGGGCCACAACCCCCGCACAGCGCGCAGTTGAGCTCCATCTCTGAAACTAAAAAACAACTGGGCGACCTGCTGGGTCCCTGGTGTTATCCGCTCGTTGTGTAATTTTCTCGTTTATTGACTACATTGACAATGGCGTGGAACCTAGTTGTCAAACAATTAGGAGGAAGTATTTTTTTGGCTTGTAATAACGAGGCACCTGCTTGCGAAATGCAATGACCCTGGTGGGTCCCTACTGTCAGCCTCTCCACGTACAGTCCTCTCCTGATTCCTCTTGGTTGTTGACCATGTTGACAACGCCAGACCGCGGCGGGCACAGTGAGCTAACCAAGGCGGAGAACGACGGCAAGGCCTCGGACGGAAACAGACAACAGCCATGGAAGATGCGGCAGTGTAGTGGCAGGTGGAGGGGAGTACGAGGGAAACAACATGCAAGTCAAGCATACAAATGGTACAAAAAGCCCAAGGATTAATTGTTCATCAAAATTTTAGACAAAACCCATATTGAACATGACAGTAACATCAAACCCAACCACTCTTTTTTGCAGTCACAAACAAATGGATCGGTCTGATCCATAAAATCAATATCCTGTGCAAAAAAATTTATTTCAGGATGTCTACAACTTATTGTAAATAGAAGCCGAGCACGTTTAGAAGCCCATTTGTCCACCTGAAACTTCTTTTTTTTGCTGTTCAGCATGTTCGTCCATGATAAATCTCTTGCTGTAAAAATTAAGCCTCATGGACAATAGTAACCTCGCATTCAACAGGAAGAATGTGACAAAGCTTTTGTTTGCCTGGTTGGATGCATATCGTCCCATCGTTATTGTCCTCAAACAAATGTCATGAGAACTGAGAAAATCCTTGTGCTTATTACACCAGCGATTGGTTATATGTTTTTCTCCATGTGGTTATGCCTAAGTAGACATGAAGATTGAAAACAGTTAAGGTCTGAAAAAAGAGTATGTCAAAAGAACGACAACTGAACAGTTAATTCTAGTACAATATATACGGCCTTTCAATGTGCATGAAATCATCACCTCTATGTATAAATTTTCCAGAGATTGAAAGCATCGCAGCAAGCCAATAATTATGTCCAGATCAAAACTATACATTCTGATATATATGATCTTGACAGAATCCAGCAGCATTGATAGGCTATCAATGGACGAACTCTTCATTGAGCATATAACATAATGTTAGTACCCAAAGTGTACTCCAAGATGATATAAAACTTATGCACACAAATGGAAAATGCAGCATATGATTACAAATGTGTAGATGATAATATACGGTACCTGAAAAAGTGAGGAGCCAAACACCAACTCCAAGTGATTATTAAATGGGTCACGAATTACACCCAAGGTCTCCAGTTTGGGCACAGAGACGACAGTTATTTCTGAAGGTGTATAACAATTATGAAGGAGCAACCTTTCAAGTGAAGGGGCATCTTCGATGATGAGCTGCTGTCCTTTAAAACAAATTCCAATGCTATTAAGGTGAGGCGACTTTATTTGGAGACAACTGATACTGATTTCTATTCCCAAAACAATCAACAAGCGCTCCAGGGCAGGGCAACTAGAGTGGATGATGCTGTGCAGTGAGGCCTCCGACAGATAAACCACCATAAGTGAAAGTTTTTTTAGCAGTGGGAGTCGAAGCATTTGTACCAGATCGTCTGGTAGACGGCACCGGGCGAAGGTGGTGGTGTGGAGAGAGGAGAAAACCGTGAGATGGACAACGATGGTGTGGGCACGAATTCTTGGTATGTTCGTGGTATGAAACTTTCGTGGTAATGGCAGAACTCAAACTGTTGGAGTTTTCCGAATTCAGGGGATGTCAGCCAAGCGTCCACCTTACCGGGTATGGACAATAGGTAGCTTGTCGGGATGCAGAGGCATTGAACGGGGCCCTGTTGGTGAGAAGAGATGATGGCTCTGAGGAGATCAAATTTAGGAAGGACAGATATCTGACGACAATCGAGATTGAGGGGCGCGGTGCGCCATAGAGGGCGCCACCGAGTTGAGAGGACTTGTGTGCGGCAGCAATCCTTGGTGGGGAGAAGCGAGATGATCTCCTCAAGGATGACGCCC
>NC_041389.1:673875914-673898218 GCF_002162155.2 Triticum dicoccoides
GTCACCGCTGGCAGGAGCCTAATCTTCTTGGCGCTGGGGCCAGCCGACTCCATTTTCCTTGTGGGCGTCGAGCCGAGCTCACGGGTTTGAGCAAAGTAGCCAGAGACGAGCCTAGTGGCAGTGCGAGTGGGGAAGAAGGAGGGCTGGGGATTTATATAGGAGTGAAGAAGAGGAGCAGGTGTTTTCTGTACGAGTGAGGAAGAAGGTGAGCGGGGTTTTCTGGATGAGTGAGGAAGATTGGGGAGCGGGGGGAATTGGGTGGGGAGACGGAAGCGGGAGAGCAAGCTGTTCGTGTTTATAAGGCCCGATGCACTAACTACTCGTTTTTTTCCAAGAACCGCTCTCTTCTTTTGCGTTGCTGCATTAGAGCTAGCGCATGGGCTTGGCCGACTAGCCATGCATGCAGGATGCATGTGCCCGCCGGCCACTGCATGCGCCTGGTTTGTTACTAGGCCTATTTAATAGGGTGGTTATGGAGTAAATTAAGGAGATTTATTTTCTCTTTGTGCATCCACCAAATTAGAGGATGCGGTACTAGATGCAGACACTCACATTAAACTAACATTCAGAAGAACAAAAGTTCAGCATGTCTATGCATCTCAATGATTCACCATACTATAACTGATACAAAGCTGTGAGAAGGTGTGGAAATAAAGAAAATCGGTCGATGCTTCTTTGAGCAAAGGGCCTCCCTGCGCACGCATTAATTTCCTGGGCATGCTTGTTTCTTCTCAATGTTGCGAGCACTTTGAGCATGTTGGCAACTCCACAGCAGCTAGCTGCCTCATCTTGCAATTGATGCTGACACATTTGCAGCAAACATATGAGGCAATAGAGATGACTAAACATGGTTCCATATTGTGCAGTTCCCCTAAAATCATATTCATTGTCCTGAATCTGAAAAGATAGGAAAACAGTAGCTATACTTAAACAGTGTTGCAAAACAGTAGCACATATCAATAGCTCGGCATGACAAAACATGATCATCTGGATGAAGGGGATACTGACCTGCCTGAGGAAGATTATATATAATTTCATAAATCCTTGGTTGATTTCCACCTTTGGCTGCACTTCTTGTTTGCTCCTCCACACATGACAGGATCGTTCCGCACTACATTCAGCAAGTCAACGTACGAATAAGCTAATTTCATCTTGCAGTGGTCATTGTACCTAGTTACGAATGTAGGAATACCTGGAGCACCATGAGGTTACCTGACAGCAGGTAGATCCAGCCATATATATTTTGTGCGGTGCTACCAAAATTGACGTTTGTATCCCTTCCCGTTATGAGAATTCTTCTTGAAGTTGGTAGAATGTGACGGCATGTTCTTTGCATCAAACTTGCCTTTCCCCTGAGATTTGTTCTTGTTGTTTTGGGGATGGTTGGGCTGGAAGTTCTTCTCGTGTACCATGTGGGGACTAGAAGCTCCCTCAGCGACCCGAGCACATGTGTCTTTTGCTCTCGCCTTCTCCTCAAAATCAAGAGTGCTAATGAGATCCAAAACAGAAAACTCATGTCTCTTGTTTTTCAGATAAGTAGCAAAATTGTTCCACGAAGGTGGAAGCTTGGCAATGATTGTCCCAGCAACAAATTTGTCCAGCAACACACACTTAAAGTACTCAAGTTCCTTAGAGAGTGACTGTATTTCATGAGTCTGCTGAACAACAGAGCGCTCATCAGTCATCTTGTAGCCACAGAATTGCTCCATGATGTACAACTCGTTGCCAGTGCCCGAGGGCCCAAACGTGGCCTCGAGTGCAACCCACATGTATTTGCCGCTGTCAAACGACATATATGAATCCACAATGTAATCGTCAAGAACACTCAGCAGGGCGGCTTTGAAGAGGGTATCCATGTTCTGAAAAGCTTCCTACTATGTAGGATTAAGATCGCCCTCAGGCTTACCTTAGTGGCGTCATAGCAGTACCTGATCTGAAAGCAATATACTGTTCTTATGCACCACCTTTTATATTGCACCCCCTTAAAAGTAGGCGGCTTCAAAAGCGCAGCAAAACCACTCGGAGTAAATTGCCTGTAATCAGGTTTTTGGATTGGATTGTTGAATATATGAGCAATTTAGTATGAGATTTAATCCGAATCAGTAGTAAATAGATCATGACGACAATTGCAAACATCAAAGTAATGATGCAGACTAAACCAGGAGGACAGAATCACATACTGTACAGCGGGAGCAGAACCGATGTGGTTGATGTTGTCACTCATGTTGTTGATGAAGAGGTTACCGAGGTAGGGGAAGAAGGCTGTTGTTGAGGAAGTCATCGCTGGCAGCATTCAAAGGAGTGTGCTCCCCAAAAACCTGATCGCCCCTCTCCCGTACAAGATCACAAAAGGCGGGGTTCGGAGGACTGCTGTCCCTTCTCGCGGTGCACGCCGGAAGGAGGGATGGAGAAGAATTGCGTGGCGGCGCTAAGATCTGGAATAGTGCGAAACCATATGATACAACAGTGGCTAGGGTAGAGCATGTCAGGTCGGTCGTGCGAGTATAATAGTAGGCCTTTGGCCCCCAAACCCCACGTCCAAGTCAATAAATAGCTCAAAGAAAGAGTCAATAATAGCCCCACCAAGGTTTGTCTCAAAAAACCCGGAGTAATTAAGGCGTCCGTTAGTCCCTTTAGTATAAATACAATATCGTTAATAATGGCCCCACCTTTTGTCTCACAAAGTATGTTGGAGTACAACCGGCTACACGTTTACAATCCACTTCTCTTCTCTCTCCTCTTCTCTCTCCTTCAACTAAGCACAAATACTATATTTAAATACTTATAGCCTGCTTATGTCATCTAATTGTAGTACTTGCTCTAAAGTTAGTATCCACTGTGTAGTCTGAAATGTCGGGCGTGCAGCGGGCGGTGCCCTCGGTCGGCGCGCCGCTTCAACGACGGAAGCAGTGAGAGGTCGCGTCGCCCTGACTTGCCATCAATGTGGAGCAGCGGGCTCAGCTGGCGCCGTGCGGGAAGCGCGCGCGGGAGGGGGAGGGTTTTTTGTTGGGCCAAGAAGGTGAGAAGCCAACTTGGGATCGGTCCGGATGGGGAAATATCATGTGCTCCCATACTCTGCATATGACACTAGTCTATGTTACTACTCCCTCCTTTCTGGTTTATAGAGATGTTTAGAGTAACATAGTAATATGTTACAGTATAAGTTACTCCCCACTATGACCAGCCTTGGCCTCTCCCAGTGCTCCACCATGTATAGCTGCTAAGCTTGCCATGTAGGCATAAAATATGATGTGGCACCAATAAACTAAGCACCTATGCATTGATGACTTGAGTTACTAAGCCATTTAATGCACTTAGCACCTCATCTAAAGAGCATTAATAGTATAGCCAGCTGCTGGCTATAAGCCAGTGCCATGTCATCTACAGCCCATCTTATAGTCAACATGTACAATAGTAGATCAAAAGAGTGTACTACAGAGTGTACTACTCCCTCTGTTCCGATTTACTCATCGTGGTTTTAATTCAAATTTGAACTAAAACCACGACGAGTAAATCGGAACGGAGGGAGTACTTTTTTATTATGTGACCCACCTTTCCTTCTCACAAAGTGCCTAGGAGCACGTGCTAGAGTTGGCTCTTCACGAAGAGCCCGCTTACCTTCTCTCTCCTCTCCTCTTTCCTCCAACTAAGCAGAAATATACTACTTTATTCCTTATAGCCCGCTGACTCAGCTCTATTATACTTGCTCTAAGCACATCTAAGCACTTACTAGCACCCCCTTGACCATGGAACTTGATGGTGTACGTCACCTTGTGTCTCATAATATTCCTCGTCATCATCTGAGTCCTAGAAGATCTCACCCACATCATCATTAGCATGCAGCCGCCTTGATAGACAACGTGCATAGAAGGAGCAGAGGCGACTGGGGATGCACCACCACCATGTCGTGGGCACTCCGTATGTGCTCGTGTGTGTTCAACGTGCGTGTTTTTCCATCAGTGCTAGCTCTAAGGCCGAGGCTGCGGTCGTATTCGTCTCCCACTAGTAGTTGAGCAACGACGGCAAAGATGTGCTGCAAGAGATGCATATGCACCGTTGCATGTGAGCTTCGCCGTAGCACGACGAACCGAACGCCGCCGTGGATGGCGCACACCTCCATGCAGCCGATTGTGTGCACATGCATGTGTTAATCACATGCATTCTGCGACCGAGCGTGTGTGCATGCACGTCTTGTGTATGTGCGTTGTGTGCTCCATGCTGTGCACGTATGTGCATGAGTTGGATCAGATGGAGTTAGTGCGTTGGCTTGTGTACATGCGTGGCTGCATGCGTCCTGTACATGCGTGGCTTGTTGCGTGATTATCAATAATTCAATATAAACTACTCCCTCCGTTCCTAAATATTAGTCTTTCTAGCCATTTCAAATAGACAGAACTGACTTATATTTTGGAACGGAGGGAGTATAAAACATCTTCAACTTAGCATCCTGATGTACCATTTCTAGTCGTTAGCGAAAAGTTCATGTTCTTTTATTTGTTTATAGGTGGGCAGGCGGCAAAAAACAGGGGAAAACGCGCAAGGTTCCTTGCAGACGCTCCACCGCGAGGTTCCTTGCTCCTCCTCGGTCGTCGGGAATCTATGCTCTTCAACTCTTTTCTTTTACATGAGCTTTGTTCATCCTTTTCCCAACATGCGAGACATCTAGCATCAAGGTGCACGTGTCATGCAAGAAAATGGAGATAATCAGACAAGCAGTGCGTAAGTGAGTCGTGCAGGGGGAAAAGCGGGGGGGGGGGGACCCTTTTTCGTAAGTGAGTCATGCACTTCGATGGCACCTACGCAATATTTTTTCTCCTAGATGGCACGTACTCAACGACGGAGCATGGGATGGTAGCAATGACATGGTCAGCCCTTTTTTGGAGAGAGTACGTACTACTAGTAAATAACTTTGATGTGTCCCGTCAACTCGCAGAACGACGAGAAGCTTGATTACGCCTTCACCCTCGCCAACGCGTGCGCGGTGGGTCGCAGCACGAGGAGAAACTTTTGCTTACAAGCGTTGGACGTGCAGCAGTTCATTTGGTGTCATATTGCCAGAAGCACTACTATAGAACCATCAACTTCCGGAAGAGGCGAAGAGCCAAGCACAAGGTCACCTACTAACCTTAGGCTAGGCGTATGTCGGATTTCGGGTTCCGGCAGACCCTTGAGGTTCGAACTCTGGGGTGGGCGTGGAGATCACTCCCCCTACCGGCTCAAGTCTCATCGCCTCGCAAGAGATTTAGACTACACGAAGAACGACACAAGGGACGCAAGGTTTATACTGGTTCAGGTCACCACTGTGGTGTAATACCTGTTGGGGAACGTAGTAATTTCAAAAAAATTCCTACGTACACGCAAGACCATGGTGATGGCATAGCAACGAGAGGGGAGAGTGTTGTCCACGTACCCTCGTAGACCGTAAGCGGAAGAGTTAGCACAACACGGTTGATGTAGTCGTACGTCTTCACGATCCGACCGATCCAAGCACCGAACGTACGGCACCTCCGAGTTCAGCACACGTTCAGATCGATGACGATCCCCGGGCTCCGATCCAGCAAAGCTTCGGGGATGAGTTCCGTCAGCACGACGGCGTGGTGACGACGATGATGCTCTACCGGCGTAGGGCTTCTCCTAAACTCTGCGACGATATGACCGAGGTGGAATATGGTGGAAGGGGGCACCACACACGGCTAAGGAACGATCCGTAGATCAACTTGTGTTGTCGTTGGGGTGCCCCCCGCCCCCGTATATAAAGGAGCCAGGGGGGAGGAGGCGGTCGGCCAAGGAGGGCGCGCCAAGGGGGGAGTCCTACTCCCACCGGGAGTAGGACTCCCTTCTTTCCTAGTTGGAATAGGAGAAGGGGGGAAAGAGGAGGAAGAGGGGAAGGAAAGGGGGGCGCCGCCCCCTTCCCTTGTCCTATTCGGACTAGGAAGGGGAGGGGCGCGCGGCCCCCTCCTGCCTCCTTCCCTCTTCTCCCTCGAGGCCCATGTAGGCCCAATAACCCCCCGGGGGGTTCCGGTAACCTCCCGGTACTCCGGTAAAATGCCGATTTCACCCGGAACGATTCTGATGTCCAAATATAGGCTTCCAATATATCGATCTTTATGTCTCGACCATTTCGAGACTCCTCGTTACGTCCGTGATCACATCCGGGACTCCGAACAAACTTCGGTACATCAAAACTTATAAACTCATAATAAAACTGTCATCGTAACGTTAAGCGTGCGGACCCTACGGGTTCGAGAACTATGTAGACATGACCTAGAACTATTCTCGGTCAATAACCAATAGCGGAACCTGGATGCCCATATTGGTTCCTATATATTCTACGAAGATCTTTATCGGTCAAACCGCATAACAACATACGTTGTTCCCTTTGTCATCGGTATGTTACTTGCCCGAGATTCGATCGTCTGTATCCAATACCTAGTTCAATCTCGTTACCAGCAAGTCTCTTTACTCGTTATGTAATACATCATCTCACAACTAACTCATTAGTTGCAATGCTTGCAAGGCTTATAGTGATGTGCATTACCGAGAGGGCCTAGAGATACCTCTCCGACAATCGGAGTGACAAAACCTAATCTTGAAATACGCCAACCCAACATGTACCTTTGGAGACACCTGTAGTACTCCTTTATAATCACCCAGTTACGTTGTGACGTTTGGTAGTACCCAAAGTGTTCCTCCGGTAAACGGGAGTTGCATAATCTCATAGTTATAGGAACATGTATAAGTCATGAAGAAAGCAATAGCAACATACTAAACGATCAAGTGCTAGGCTAACGGAATGGGTCATGTCAATCACATCATTCTCCTAATGATGTGATCCCATTAATCAAATGAAAACACATGTCTATGGCTAGGAAACATAACCATCTTCGATTAATGAGCTAGTCAAGTAGAGGCATACTAGTGACTATATGTTTGTCTATGTATTCACACATGTATCATGTTTCCAGTTAATACAATTCTAGCATGAATAATAAACATTTATCATGATATGAGGAAATAAATAATAACTTTATTATTGCTTCTAGGGCATATTTCCTTCAGTCTCCCACTTGCACTAGAGTCAATAATCTAGTTCACATCGCTATGTGATTTAACACCAATATTCACATCTGCATGTGATTAATACCCATAGTTCACATCATCATGTGATCAACACCCAAAAGAGTACTAAGGTATGATCATGTTTTGCTCGTGAGAGAAGCTTAGTCAATGGGTCTGTCATATTCAGAGCCATATGTATTTCACAAATATTCTATGTCCACAATGCTCTGCACGGAGCTAATCTAGCTAATTGCTCCCACTTTCAATATGTATCCAGATTGAGACTTAGAGTCATCTGGATTGGTGTAAAAGCTTACATCATTGTAACTTTTACGACGGGCTCTTTTATCACCTCCATAATCGAGAAACATCTCCTTAGTCCTCACTAACGATATTCTTGACCCATGTCCAGTGATCTACTTATTAGATCAAAATTGTATTCCTTTGCCAAACACAGAGCAAGGTATACAATAGGTCTAGTTCACAGCATAGCATACTTTATAGAACCTATGACTGAGGCATAGGGAATGACTTTTCGTTCTCTTTCTATTTTCTGCAATGGTCGGGTCTTGAGTCTTACTCAACTTCACACCTTGTAACACAGGCAAGAACTCCTTCTTTGATTGTTCCATTTTGAACTATTTCAAAAATTTATCAAGGTATGTACTCATTGAAAAATCTTATCAAGCGTCTTGATCTATCTATATAGATCTTGATGCTCAATGTGTAAGCAGCTTCACCGAGGTCTTACTTTGAAAAACTTTTATTCAAGTATCCTTTCATGCTATCCAGAATTTCCATATCATTTCCAATTAACAATATGTCATCCACATATAATATTAGAAATGCTACAAAGCTCCCACTCACTTTCTTGTAAATACAGGCTTCTTCAAAAGTCTGTATAAAACCATATGCTTTGATCAACTCATCAAATCATATATTCCAACTCCGAGATGCTTGCACCAGTCCATAGATGGATTGCTGGAGCTTGCACACTTTGTTAGCATCTTTAGGATTGACAAAACCTTCTGGTTGCATCATATGCAATTCTTCTTTAATAAATCCATTAAGGAATGCAGTTTTGACATCCATTTGCCAGATTTCATAAAATGTGGCAATTGCTAACATGATTCGGACAGACTTAAGCATCGTTACGAGTGAGAAAATCTCATCGTATTCAACACCTTGAACTTGTCGAAAACCTTTTGCAACAAGTCGAGCTTTGTAGATAGTAACACTACTATCAGTGTCCGTCTTCCTCTTGAAGATCCATTTATTTACCATGGCTTGCTGATCATTGAGCAAGTCAATCAAAGTCCATACTTTGTTCTCATACATGGATCATATCTAAGATTTTATGGCCTCAAGCCATTTCGTGGAATCTGGGCTCATCATCGCTTCCTCATAGTTCGTAGGTTCATCATGGTCTAGTAACATGACTTCCAGAACATGATTACCGTACCACTCTGGTGCGGATCTTACTCTAGAAGACCTACAAGGTTTGGCAGCAACTTGATCTGAAGTTTCATGATCATGATCATTAACTTCCTCACTAATTGGTGTAGTAATCACTGGAACTGATTTCTGTGATGAACTACTTTCCAATAAGGGAGAAGGTACAAATTACCTTATCAAGCTCTACTTTCCTCCCACTCACTTCTTTCGAGAGAAACTCCTTCTTTAGAAAGGATCCATTCTTTAGCAACGAATGTTTTTTGCCTTCGGATCTGTGATAGAAGGTGTACCCAACAGTTTCCTTTGGGTATTCTATGAAGACGCACTTCTCCGATTTGGGTTCGAGCTTATCAGGTTGAAACTTTTTCAGATAAGCATCGCAGCCCCAAACTTTTAAGAAACGACAACTTTGGTTTCTTACCAAACCACAGTTCATAAGGCGTCGTCTCAAGGGATTTAGATGGTGCCCTTTTAACGTGAATGCAGCTGTCTCTAATGCATAACCCCAAAACGATAGTGGTAAACTGATAAGAGACATCATAGATCGCACCATATCTAGTAAAGTACGATTACGACGTTCGGACACACCATTACATTGTGGTGTTCCAGATGGCGTGAGCTGTGAAACTATTCCACATTGTTTTAATTGAAGACCAAACTCGTAACTCAAATATTTGTCTCCGCGATCAGATCGCAGAAACTTTATTTTCTTGTTACGATGATTTTTCCACTTCACTCTGAAATTCTTTGAACCTTTCAACTATTTAAGACTTATGCTTCATCAAGTAGATATACCCATATCTGCTCAAATCATCTTGTGAAGGTTAGAAAATAATGATACTTGCCACGAGCATCAACACTCATTGGATCGCATACATCGGTATGTATTATTTCCAATAAGTCAGTAGCTTGTTCCATTGTTCCGGAGAACAGAGTTTTAGTCATCTTGCCCAAAAGGCACGATTCGCAAGCATCAAATGATTAATAACCAATTGATTCCGAAAATCCATCTTTATGGAGTTTATTCATGCGCTTTACACCGATATGACCCAAACGGCAGTGCCACAAATAAGTTGCACTATCATTATCAACTTTGCATCTTTTGGCATCAATATTATGAATATGTGTATCACTATGATCAAGATCCAACAAACTATTTTCATTGGGTGTATAACCATGGAAGGTCTTATTCATGTAAACAGAATAACAATTATTCTCTAACTTTAAATGAATAACCGTATTGCAATAAACATGATCAAATCATATTCATGCTCAACGCAAACGCCAAATAACATTTATTTACGTTTAACACTAATCCCAAAAGTATAGGGAGTGTGCGATGATGATCATATCAATCTTGGAACCACTTCCAACACACATCGTCACTTCAACCTCAACTAGTCTCTGTTTATTCTGTAACTCCTGTTTCGAGTTACTAATCTTAGCAACCGAACAAGTATCAAATACTCAGGGGCTACTATAAACACTAGTAAGGCACGCATGAATAACCTGTATATCAAATATATCCTTGTTCACTTTGCCATCCTTCTTATCCACCAAATATTCAGGGTATTTCCATTTCCAGTGACCATTTCCTTTGCAGTGTAAGCACTTAGTTTCAGGCTTTGGTTCAGCTTTGGGCTTCTTCGCGGGAGTGACAACTTGCTTTCCATTCTGCTTGAAGTTCCCTTTCTTTCCCTTTGCCCTTTTCTTGAAACTAGTGGTCTTGTCAATCATCAACACTTGATGCTCTTTTCTTGATTTCTACCTTCATCGATTTCAACATCACGAAGAGCTCGGGAATGGTTTTCGTCATCCCTTGCATACTATAGTTCATCATGAAGTTCTAGTAAGTTAGTGATGGTGACTAGAGAATTCTGTCAATCACTATCTTATCTGGCAGATTAACTCCCACTTGATTCAAGCGATTGAAGTACCCAGACAATCTGAGCACATGCTCACTAGTTGAGCGATTCTCCTCCATCTTTTAGCCATAGAACTTGTTGGAGACTTTATGTCTCTCAACTCGGGTATTTGCTTGAAATATTAACTTCAATTCCTGGAACATCTCATATGGTCCATGACGTTCAAAACGTCTTTGAAGTCCCGATTCTAAGCCGTTAAGCATGGTGCACTAAACTATCAAGTAGTCATCATATTGAGCTAGCCAAACGTTCATAACATCTGCATCTGCTCCTGCAATAGGTCTGTCACCTAGCAGTGCATTAATGACATAATTCTTCTGTGCAGCAATGAGGATAAACCTCAGATCACGGATCCAATCCGCATCATTGCTACTAACATCTTTCAACACAATTTTCTCTAGGAACATATCAAAATAAACATATGAAAGCAACAACGCAAGCTATCGATCTACAACATAATTTGAAAAATACTACCAGGACTAAGTTCATGATAAATTTAAGTTCAATTAATCATATTACTTAAGAACTCCCACTTAGATAGACATCCCTCTAATCCTCTAAGTGATTACGTGATCCATATCAACTACACCATGTCCGATCGTCACGTGAGATAGAGTAGTTTCAACGGTGAACATCAATATGTTGATCATATTGTCACACCCTAGCTAGTCATGCATCAGAGTGTGTGCATCATGTTTAAAATTCCATTTAATTTTGAAATGGGGATTTGTGAAACCCTCAGAATCATTTTTGAAAATGACCCAAATAAAAACTTCTCCAAAAGGGTCCAAGAAAAATGCTCATGTGGCTCTCTGAAAATATTGGACAGAGATAAAAATCAAATCAATATTTTTAAGAGCTCATAGGTATTTATTTTGGGCATTTGGAATTAATGCATAAATATTTGCATTGGAAATATATTAGTTATATATATTAATATATGTCCAAATATTATGCCATTTATAAAGGAGCTCTGGAATAATATATCTAGCTCCTGCAAAAATTGGCATAAGGTAAATAAATGATTTAATATTTTATTTAAATCAAAACAAATGTCAGAAATTAGAAAACAGAAATAAATAAAAGAGGGAAACCTTACCTGGGCCTCTTACCTGGCGCCCCCGGCCCAGCCAGCTGGCCGGCCCAGCCAGCAGGCGGCCCAGCCCGCCTCCCTCCTCTGTCGCCTTCGTCCTCGACAGAGGGAGGGGAGTGTGCCCGGCGCGCGCGCGCGCCACCGCGCCACGCCACCAGCTCGCCTGCCTGCCTGCCCTTCCCCCCCTCGTCTGGATGGCCTGGAACAACGCCACGCCCTCCCCTGCTCTCTCTCACTCTCCCCGGTTCTTCCTCTCCTCTCCCTCGCTCTCTCTCTCCCGTGTCCGAACGCACCCGTCGCCGCCGTTCGCCATAGCCGCCGCTACCGGCCTCCCCTCGCCTCCCCGACACGCTCCCCAGCTCCGCCCCGACCCCCTCTACCTCCTCGTCAAGCCACAAGACGCCGGACGCCCTGTGGAGCCACCGTCGCCCTTGTCTTCCTCCTCGGGCTCCGACCACCATCGCCGTCGATTCGCCGTCTCCAGCGCGTCCCCGAGCCCGCTTCGACGCCCACTGCAACCGCGGTGAGCTCCGCCACCGTTTCCCCCTCTTTCCCCCCTCGTTCCCGCGCCGTAACCCCGTTCCCACCACGGCCAAACCTCCGCCGTTGCCGAGCTCGCCGTCGACGCAGCTCCGGTGACCATTTGGTCACGGGCGTGCACCCGTTGTGCTTGCCGCGACCCGTAGAGCCCCTCCAGCGCCTCAGCTCCCTCGCTTGCGAGCAGCAACGCCGATCCCGACCGCACCCGAACTCCGGCCGCCGCTCACGAGCTCGCCGTCGTCGGTACCGGCCACCACAGGCACGGCCACCACCACCGTTCGACGCGCGGGAGCAAGGGCTCTCCAACGAGCCCAAGCACGGCCTCGCCCGCGCCCTGTAACGCGTTTCCGTATCGCGCCGCCGTCTCGGGCCTCGCCGCCGTCATGTCGCCGGTGGGTTTGACCTGTTTGACCTGGGGTTTGACCCCCCCAGGGTCACTGACGCGTGGGCCCCGTCGGCCAGGTGGTCGGCTTAGTGCTAATCACTGTTAGTCAACCCCCCTGACACTGACCAGTGGGCCCCAGCGCCACTAATTCCTAATTAGGATTAAATTAACCCTGTTAAACCCCCCTGTCACTGACGTGTGGACCCCACACGTCAGGTTTGACCCCAGCCAGCCGCAGTTGACCACTGACGTCATGCTGACGTCATGCTGGCGCAATATATATATTCCTGGATTTAATTTAAATCAGGAAATTCCAGAATATTATTTAAACTTAAAAAATTCATAACTTTTATTCTGTAACTCCAAATCAGACAAATTATATATGAAAAATGATCAGAAAAATCCAATCTATCCATCTGTACTATTTTCATGCATGATCAAACAAGTTAAATTGATGTTTTTAACAGAACAAGGAAAAGCACCTTAAAGGGCCAAGTTTGAGTTTGAAATTTGAATCTTTGATTCAAATTGGTTCAAACCCTTCTGGTTTTAGTTGCATTAGCCCAACACACTCATATTGCCATGTTTCATGCATGCATCATATTGTTGCACATTGTTTGGTGATGGTTGTGTATCGGTGTCCTTTGCGACAGGTTCTGCCTCTGAGGAGTACCGTGATTACCCTAACGAAGAACCGTATCAGTGCATCGAACCATCAGGCAAGCAACCAACCATTTGATCATATCGATACAATCCCATGTTCTCGCTCCTGCTCTCTTTTACTGCATTAAGACAACGCGTTTCAAACTGCTGTGTGCTACGGTAGTTGAACCCATTTCCTCTGCATGACCTGTCATTGCCACAGTAACTAGATGAAACCCACTAGCATGTGTAGGAGTTGATTGAGCCATATGTATGTGTTGTTCCTACCTTGCTATGCCTGCTATGCTTAGAGTCGTGTCAGGTCTGGTTCATCTGGGTGATGGGCTAGAGTGAAATGATTATGTCGGTAATGAGAGTGGTGTGGTGAACACGATTGGTAAAGGTATCGATGAGAGGCCATGTAGGAGTACATGGTGGGTTGTTTCATTGAAGCCGACCTTAAGCACTGAGATCTGTATGTGTGATTTAAGATACAGCTACTACCATGCATTGGGCCCTGAAATATGACCCCGCTCGACTTCTTATTCACCCTAGCTCTCTGTCCAGGAGTTGCAAGTAGTTTCTGGTGTTTGTAGCCTACTGGAGGCCGTGGACAGCGCTGACCGTAGGGGTGGGCTGTGATGCGGTAGGTACGTGGCACGGTGTACCGAATACCCGTTAGGTATCTCGGGAACCCTGTTCACATCGTTCGGGGCCGTATGGGAAACCTCGGCCGAACTCCCTGCGGATGGAACCTGGATAGGCGATAAACCTGGACTAGAGGCTTAAGTGTTTAGGTAGGTCGTGGTCTACACCCACGTCGGCTTTCGCTTGAAGTCTGCCGAGCACATGTCGTGTGCAGACGCTAAGTGGTGGAAACATGTATGAAGAAGTACACCCCTGCAGGGTTATCATGATCTATTCGAATAGCCGCGTCCGCGGTAAAGGACTACTTGGTTGCCTATACAGTTCATAGACAAGTAAATGGAAACTACTAAAAGCCTCAAGATAAGTGTGAGTGCCGAGGATGGCTCTTCCGTAGGAAGACGGAGGTGGATCCTCGGTAGTGTATTGAATTGGTGAGTAGTGGACTCGTGTGCGCAAAACCATTTCAAGTTGAAGTATCGTAGGATAGTCTAGCCAAGAGTCAAAGCTGGCTTGCTGCAATAACTCCACCAACCCTTCTTGATAATATGCATGTATGTAGGATCTGATGTAAGTCTTGCTGAGTACCTTTGTACTCATGTTGCTATAATTTACATTTTTACAGAAGACGCTGCAACCCCTTCTGATGGGTTCTATGTAGACGTTGACATCAACGAGTAGGCTAAAGGCCCAGGTGGTGATCCTGAGCTTGTGAAGGACCACGTAGTATAGCTAGGCTTTCCAAGCCTCTTTTATTTTACTAGTTGTCTGTACTCAGACAAGTTACTTCCGCTGCTGGTTTGTATGACTGTATGACTTGAGTGTTGGGTCGTGAGACCCGTACCTTTGTGTATGTTATGTATGGCTCCCTGAGCCTTAAATAAAGTACTTGTATCGTAGAGTCATGTTGTGATGCTTCGTTGTATTTGCACATATCGAGCATAGTGTGTGTATGATTGAAATGCTTGGTATGTGTGGGATCTGACTATCTAGTTGTTTATCTTTAGTAGCCTCTCTTACCGGGAAATGTCTCCTAGTGTTACCGCTGAGCCATGGTAGCTTGCTACTGCTCTGGAACACTTAGGCTGGCCGGCATGTGTCCTTCTTCGTTCCTGTGTCTGTCCCTTCGGGGAAATGTCACGCTTTGAGTACCGGAGTCCTGTTAGCCCGCTACAGCCCGGTTTACCGGAGTCCTGCTAGCCCAGTGCTACAGCCCGGACCCACTTGCTGATGACCGACACGTTCGAAGCTGGGTCATGGATGCCTGTCCCTGTAAGTCTGTGCCACTTTGGGTTTACGACTAGTCATGTCAGCCCGGGCTCCTTATCATATGGATGCTAGCGACACTATCATATACGTGAGCCAAAAGGCGCAAACGGTCCCGGGCAAAGGTAAGGCGACACCCGTGGGGATACCGTGCGTGAGGCCGCAAAGTGATATGAGGTGTTACCGGCTAGATCGATGTGACATCGAGTCGGGGTCCTGACAGCGTTGGTATATCGAGCATATTGTGTGTATGATTGAAATGCTTGGTATGTGTGGGATCTGACTATCTAGTTGTTTATCTTTAGTAGCCTCTCTTACCGGGAAATGTCTCCTAGTGTTACCGCTGAGCCATGGTAGCTTGCTACTGCTCTGGAACACTTAGGCTGGCCGGCATGTGTCCTTCTTCGTTCCGGTGTCTGTCCTTTCGGGGAAATGTCACGCATTGAGTACCGGAGTCCTGTTAGCCCGCTACAGCCCGGTTTACCGGAGTCCTGCTAGCCCAGTGCTACAGCCCGGACCCACTTGCTGATGACCGACACGTTCGAAGCTGGGTCATGGATGCCTGTCCCTGTAAGTCTGTGCCACTTTGGGTTTACGACTAGTCATGTCAGCCCGGGCTCCTTATCATATGGATGCTAGCGACACTATCATATACGTGAGCCAAAAGGCGCAAACGGTCCCGGGCAAAGGTAAGGCGACACCCGTGGAGATACCGTGCGTGAGGCCGCAAAGTGATATGAGGTGTTACCGGCTAGATCGATGTGACATCAAGTCGGGGTCCTGACAGCGTTGGCATCAGAGCCGGACTGCCTGTAGGTTCTCCAAGCCAAACTGGTCGATGTTGAGTCTAGAAATTCTTTAGTTATATGTAGGGGAATTGTTTGTGGGTTGGAACGTAAGGCTCTTTTTACTCCTTTATCTAATGACTTTCTGATCTGAGTCAGTCTATTCTTCCACCGGGGGTTAAGGAATTAGGATCTATTCTCCCTATCAGGATCACGTGTTACTAATCAGTAGTACCTTATAAGTTTGATGAATACAAGCCTAGTTCAATTCTACTACCACATTATGTTGCTAGGATGGACTCAGAACTTGATATGATGATGATGAGTGTGTTTGTAATCCTTTGTCAAATGTCTCAAAATCCTTCTTGAGCATTTACAGCTGTTATGCTGCCGAAATTTTGCTAGAAATTCTAATGCCTTTGCATTATGATTGTGCTTTCAGATGGCCACTCGCGACCTCAATCAAGTGGTTCGCCTGACTCGATGCCTAGATGTACCCGGCCATACTGCCATGTTGGTCAGGGTAATGACTGAGGCTGGATACCGTTGGTATCCTGAGTACACGATCGAAGAGCAATTCCGAGACTTTAATCAAAGCCAGTATCTCTGCACTGTCAGGATATTTCCATCTTATCCTGGGTCCACCGAGCCCCTTCACTGCTCCTATGGACTCGGGGTTACTATTGAGATGGCTGTGCAGGACGCCGCCTACTCTATGATGACCATCATGCGAGTCAGGTCTGGCCTATTTCGGGACTCTGATTTCCGGTATATGCCAGGATCACTTCCGGGAGCACAAGGGTATCTCCAGGCTATCTATGCTGACCCCACCCAGGAGGATTCACGGACTCACACCACTGCTGAGATGCTCGAGGATAAGGACCGTGAAAATCGGGCCTTGAGGTTAGAGCTCTTCAATACCCGTGCTGACCACTGGGCCACATTGACTCGGTTTGCACCGGCGGTGCAAGCTGGATATTCGGATATGCGCGATCTCTATCCTGTGAGATCTGCTCTGCCAGACGTGATGGGTTGGCGTGATGTAGGAGGCATCACCCCACCTCGCGGTCCCCGCAGGCCACCATCTGTTGGTCCAAGACCTCATCCTAGCCCCTATGGTCCACAAGCTCCGCGAGATCGTCTGTTTCCGGATGATCATGTTGAGCTTCCAGGCTATGGAGGTGACTTCTACGAGGACTACTACGGATCGGTCTGAGTTAGTGGTAGTATCACTAGTTCGCACTAGCTGTGTCGTCTATCGTCCCGCGTGACTCGTGGGATATGACCTAGTTTGTACTCTTTCCGGAGGTGTAGAAAAATAATGTATAGGAGCTTGGGATGCCTCCGATGAGATGTAATCCTCTTTTCATCGTAATAGTACTTTGTTTGGTCTTGTACTAAACCCTGTATGGTGTGTATGACGATGGAATAAAGAAGCAGTTTCTGTATTTACCATGTCATACGGATGATCATCTTGCATTTCGAGTTATTCCTTACATTTTATATCCTATGTCGGAATTTTATCATCCTGACTAAATCATTGTCTTGTTTACCTAGGATGGTCAACACGCGCACTAACCCTGCTCCTCAAGAGCAGGCCGAAGGCAGTGAAGTCAGGGATGCAAATCTGCCTCATCCTCCTTCCCTAGCCGAGGTTATGATGGAAGCTGAGAGAAACAAGCGGGAGACCAACCGTTTGTTGGAGCGTATTGAACAGAACACAGCACACCATCAGAGGACTAACGTGGTGTCACTCAGTGATTTTATCAAATTACATCCACCCACGTTCCACCACTCCGTCGAGCCTCTTGACGCTGATGACTGGCTTCGCAGTATCTCTCACAAACTGCGTTCCGCGCTGGTAGCGGAGGCTGACAAGGTCACCTTTGCTGCATATCATCTTGAAGGCCCCGCTAGTCTATGGTGGGAGAATTATGGAGCTATGCGCCCAGCGGGCCATGTCACTACTTGGGCTGAATTCAGCGAGGCTTTCCGTGAACATCACATTCCGGAGGGTCTCATGGACCGTAAACGTGAGGAATTTTGCAGTTTCACTCAGGGCCGACTTTCTGTGGATGCTTACAGCAGGGAGTTTGGTAATCTCGCCCGATATGCAACCGAGGAAGTGTCTACTGATGCCAAGAAGCAAGCAAGGTTCCGTAAGGGACTTAGTCCTGAGCTTCGCCGCGACCTCCGTCTGCATGAGTGCACATCTTTTCAGAAACTTGTCAACAAAGCCATCAGTGCTGAAACTGGTCAGACTGACTATGATGCAACACGCAAGCATGGCCGTGACATGGGTTCCTCATCCGGTGCTGGTCCTCAGAAGCGCCGCGTGTGGGTGCCCAACACCGCCCTGCAACCCAGGTTCACACCGAGGCCATCTTTCCAGGCGCCTCGCCCTGTTCAGCAGTCTGCTCTAGCCAAGCCCTATGGGGGTCCAACCAACAATGCTCCTCCACGTACCAGTTCCGTGACTTGTTTCAAGTGTGGGGAATCTGGTCACTATATGCGTGAGTGTCCCCAGACCAACCCCAACCAATCTGCTAAAGCCGTTGGCCGTGGCAAGCCGACAGGGAAAGTGTTCCACGCCAAGCCGGCCACCGCTTCACGTGGCCATGTCAACTGTATCTCCGCCGAAGAAGCTCAAGAGGATCCCAACGTCGTTCTCGATACGCTTCTTGTTAATTGCCACCCGGCATCTGTTCTTTTCGATACTGGAGCCTCTCATTCTTTTATATCCGAAAATTATGCTCGTTTGCATAACGTCGCATTCGGTGATATGCCAACCTCTATGGTAATTCAAACTCCGGGATCCAAATGGCAAACTTCTAGAGTAAGCCATGGAAATGAAATCCAAGTCGACAGACTTGTTTTCCTTGCATCTTTGATAGCCCTTAAATTTTCAGATATTAATATCATTTTGGGTATGGACTGGATGTTAGCTCATCAAGCCAAAATTGATTGCTTCTCTAGGACTGTTCAACTCACCCATCCTTCGGGGAAGATAGTCAATGTCTTGACCCGAATAGCCAAGCGACAGTTATATTCTCTTAACGCCAGCCCTTTGCCAGACCTTGAGGACGTTCCGGTAGTCCGTGACTTCCCGGATGTCTTTCCAGAGGAATTGCTAGGTGTTCCACCTGACAGGGATGTTGAGTTCGTAATAGACCTCATTCCAGGAACCGTTCCGATCGCTAGAAGACCTTATAATTATAAGATGGCACCACTAGAACTAGCCGAGCTTAAGAAACAACTCGATGAGTCCTTGAAAAAGGGTTTCATCCGCCCTAGCTCATCTCCGTGGGCTTGCCCCGTCCTATTCGTCAAGAAGAAGGATGGTACGGACCGGATGGTTGTAGATTACCGACCTGTCAATTTGGTCACAATCAAGAACAAATATCCGCTTCCCAGGATCAACGACCTGTATGATCAGCTCGCTGGATCCTCAGTCTTCTCCAAGATGGATTTGAGGTTGGGCTACCATCAAATCAAAATCAGAAACGGGGACATTCCTAAAACGGCCTTTGTTACTCGTTATGGCCAATACGAGTACACCGTCATGTCCTTCGGATTAACCAACGCTCCAGCCACCTTTTCTCGGTTAATGAACTCAATCTTCATGGAGTATTTGGATAAATTCGTCGTGGTTTACCTCGATGATATACTCATCTACTCCAAGAACGAGGAAGAACATGCCGAACATCTAAGGCTAGTGTTGAAGAAACTTCGAGAGCATCGCCTTTATGCCAAATTTTCTAAATGTGAATTCTGGTTGCCAGAAGTGACCTATCTGGGTCATGTAATATCTGGTAAAGGTATTGCTGTTAACCCTGAGCGAGTTCAAGCCGTCCTTAATTGGACTCCACCTGAATCGGTCAAGCAAGTTCGGAGTTTTCTGGGCTTAGCAAGCTATTGTCGTCGCTTTGTCGAGAACTTCTCCAAGGTTGCTAAACCTCTAACCGAACTCCTCAAGAAAGATAAGAAGTTCGAATGGACTCCACAATGTGAGCACAGCTTTCAGGAACTGAAAAGATGCCTGACCTCTGCTCCCGTACTGGTACCGCCAGACTTCTCCAAGGACTTTGTTATCTACTGTGACGCCTCGCGACAAGGACTAGGTTGCATTCTCATGCAAGATCGACACGTAATTGCCTACGCTTCACGGCAATTGCACCCACATGAGGAGAATTATCCTACTCATGATCTAGAGCTTGCAGCCGTAGTCTATGCACTTAAAACCTGGCGACATTACCTCCTCGGTAACCGTTGCAAAATATTCACTGATCACCAAAGTCTGAAGTACATTTTCACCCAACCGGATCTGAATCTCAGGCAAAGACGTTGGGTTGAGTTGATCACAGACTTCGACTTAGGAATAACCTACACCCCAGGGAAAGCCAACGTCATGGCTGATGCGCTAAGTCGTAAATCTTATTGTAACAACCTGATGTTACAACAAAGTCAACCGCTTCTCCATGAGGAATTTCGGAAGCTTAACCTTCACATTGTTCCTCAAGGTTTTCTTTCCACCTTGGTAGCAAAACCTACTCTTACGGATCAAACCATCGCTGCCCAAAAGCGAGATAAGGGAATATCCAAAATCAAAGAGAACATTGCTAGCGGAGGTGCTAGTTGTTTCTCCACAAATGATCATGGTGTTGTGTACTTTGAGAACCGTCTAGTGGTTCCCAGGAACCAGCATCTACGGCAGTTGATCCTTAAGGAGGCTCATGAATCTCCTCTCACCATTCATCCCGGTAGTACTAAGATGTATCAGGACCTACGCCAAAGGTTCTGGTGGACTAGGATGAAGAGAGAAATTGCTCAGTATATTGCTAATTGCGACGTCTGTCGTCGTGTAAAAGCAGAGCATCAACGGCCTGCTGGCACCCTTCAACCCTTAGCCATTCCTGAATGGAAATGGGATAAAATTGGTATGGATTTCATTACCGGTTTTCCCAGGACCAAGAGAGGGAATAATGCTATTTTCGTCGTGGTCGATCGTCTTTCCAAAGTAGCCCATTTCTTACCTGTTCGTGAGAGTATAACCGCTAGCCAGCTGGCAGATTTATACATCTCCCGAATAGTGTCCCTCCATGGTGTTCCTTTGGAAATCAACTCGGATCGAGGAAGTCTTTTCACCTCTCGATTTTGGGAAAGTTTCCAAAATGCTATGGGAACCCGTCTCTCCTTTAGCACCGCTTTCCACCCTCAGTCGAGTGGTCAAGTGGAACACGTCAACCAGATTCTAGAAGACATGCTTCGAGCCTCTGTTATCTCATTCGGAATGGACTGGGAGAAGTGCCTTCCATTTGCCGAATTCGCTTACAACAACAGCTATCAATCTAGCTTGGGTAAAGCCCCTTTTGAAGTTCTCTATGGACGACGGTGTCGAACACCCCTTAACTGGTCAGAAACCAGGGAAAGACAATTCTTTGGCCCGGATATGATTCAGGAAGCAGAAGAACAAGTTCGTATCATTCGTGAAAAGTTGAAAACAGCCCAATCTCGTCAAAAGAGTCAATATGACCGAAAACATAAGGCTATGACTTTCGAGGTTGACGAGAAGGCTTATCTTCGGGTCACCCCTCTGAAGGGAACCCATCGTTTCGGTATCAAAGGAAAATTGGCTCCTCGTTACATTGGACCTTTTCGCATTCTTGCCAAACGAGGAGAAGTTGCCTACCAGTTGGAACTACCACCGCACCTCTCCAGAGTCCACGATGTCTTCCACGTTTCTCAACTCAGGCGTTGCTTCTCGGATCCTATCCGTGGAGTGGACCACGAAACGCTTGATATCCAAGATAATCTTACATATCGAGAGTACCCCATTCGTATCCTCGATCAAGCCGAACGTACCACCCGACGTCATAATATCAAGTTTCTCAAAGTTCAATGGTCGCACCATTCTGAGGATGAAGCAACTTGGGAAAGGGAGGATCGTCTTCGACTCGAGTATCCCGCCTTCTTCCCGGAGGAATCCAAATCTCGGGACGAGATTCTTTTGAGTGGGGGTGAGTTGTCACACCCTAGCTAGTCATGCATCAGAGTGTGTGCATCATGTTTAAAATTCCATTTAATTTTGAAATGGGGATTTGTGAAACCCTCAGAATCATTTTTGAAAATGACCCAAATAAAAACTTCTCCAAAAGGGTCCAAGAAAAATGCTCATGTGGCTCTCTGAAAATATTGGACAGAGATAAAAATCAAATCAATATTTTTAAGAGCTCATAGGTATTTATTTTGGGCATTTGGAATTAATGCATAAATATTTGCATTGGAAATATATTAGTTATATATATTAATATATGTCCAAATATTATGCCATTTATAAAGGAGCTCTGGAATAATATATCTAGCTCCTGCAAAAATTGGCATAAGGTAAATAAATGATTTAATATTTTATTTAAATCAAAACAAATGTCAGAAATTAGAAAACAGAAATAAATAAAAGAGGGAAACCTTACCTGGGCCTCTTACCTGGCGCCCCCGGCCCAGCCAGCTGG
>NC_041389.1:673899744-673979928 GCF_002162155.2 Triticum dicoccoides
TGATTACCCTAACGAAGAACCGTATCAGTGCATCGAACCATCAGGCAAGCAACCAACCATTTGATCATATCGATACAATCCCATGTTCTCGCTCCTGCTCTCTTTTACTGCATTAAGACAATGCGTTTCAAACTGCTGTGTGCTACGGTAGTTGAACCCATTTCCTCTGCATGACCTGTCATTGCCACAGTAACTAGATGAAACCCACTAGCATGTGTAGGAGTTGATTGAGCCATATGTATGTGTTGTTCCTACCTTGCTATGCCTGCTATGCTTAGAGTCGTGTCAGGTCTGGTTCATCTGGGTGATGGGCTAGAGTGAAATGATTATGTCGGTAATGAGAGTGGTGTGGTGAACACGATTGGTAAAGGTATCGATGAGAGGCCATGTAGGAGTACATGGTGGGTTGTTTCATTGAAGCCGACCTTAAGCACTGAGATCTGTATGTGTGATTTAAGATACAACTACTACCATGCATTGGGCCCTGAAATATGACCCCGCTCGACTTCTTATTCACCCTAGCTCTCTGTCCAGGAGTTGCAAGTAGTTTCTGGTGTTTGTAGCCTACTGGAGGCCGTGGACAGCGCTGACCGTAGGGGTGGGCTGTGATGCGGTAGGTATGTGGCACGGTGTACCGAATACCCGTTAGGTATCTCGGGAACCCTGTTCACATCGTTCGGGGCCGTATGGGAAACCTCGGCCGGACTCCCTGCGGATGGAACCTGGATAGGCGATAAACCTGGACTAGAGGCTTAAGTGTTTAGGTAGGTCGTGGTCTACACCCACGTCGGCTTTCGCTTGAAGTCTGCCGAGCACATGTCGTGTGCAGACGCTAAGTGGTGGAAACATGTATGAAGAAGTACACCCCTGCAGGGTTATCATGATCTATTCGAATAGCCGCGTCCGCTGTAAAGGACTACTTGGTTGCCTATACAGTTCATAGACAAGTAAATGGAAACTACTAAAAGCCTCAAGATAAGTGTGAGTGCCGAGGATGGCTCTTCCGTAGGAAGACGGAGGTGGATCCTCGGTAGTGTATTGAATTGGTGAGTAGTGGACTCGTGTGCGCAAAACCATTTCAAGTTGAAGTATCATAGGATAGTCTAGCCAAGAGTCAAAGCTGGCTTGCTGCAATAACTCCACCAACCCTTCTTGATAATATGCATGTATGTAGGATCTAATGTAAGTCTTGCTGAGTACCTTTGTACTCATGTTGCTATAATTTACATTTTTACAGAAGACGCTGCAACCCCTTCTGATGGGTTCTATGTAGACGTTGACATCAACGAGTAGGCTAAAGGCCCAGGTGGTGATCCTGAGCTTGTGAAGGACCACGTAGTATAGCTAGGCTTTCCAAGCCTCTTTTATTTTACTAGTTGTCTGTACTCAGACAAGTTACTTCCGCTGCTGGTTTGTATGACTGTATGACTTGAATGTTGGGTCGTGAGACCCGTACCTTTGTGTATGTTATGTATGGCTCCCTGAGCCTTAAATAAAGTACTTGTGTCGTAGAGTCATGTTGTGATGCTTCGTTGTATTTGCACATATCGAGCATATTGTGTGTATGATTGAAATGCTTGGTATGTGTGGGATCTGACTACCTAGTTGTTTATCTTTAGTAGCCTCTCTTACCGGGAAATGTCTCCTAGTGTTACCGCTGAGCCATGGTAGCTTGCTACTGCTCTGGAACACTTAGGCTGGCCGGCATGTGTCCTTCTTCGTTCCTGTGTCTGTCCCTTCAGGGAAATGTCACGCTTTGAGTACCGGAGTCCTGTTAGCCCGCTACAGCCCGGTTTACCGGAGTCCTGCTAGCCCAGTGCTACAGCCCGGACCCACTTGCTGATGACCGACACGTTCGAAGCTGGGTCATGGATGCCTGTCCCTGTAAGTCTGTGCCACTTTGGGTTTACGACTAGTCATGTCAGCCCGGGCTCCTTATCATATGGATGCTAGCGACACTATCATATACGTGAGCCAAAAGGCGCAAACGGTCCCGGGCAAAGGTAAGGCGACACCCGTGGGGATACCGTGCGTGAGGCCGCAAAGTGATATGAGGTGTTACCGGCTAGATGATGTGACATCGAGTCGGGGTCCTGACACATATCTACTATATGATTCACGCTCGACCTTTCGGTCTCCGTGTTCCGAGGCCATATCTGTATATGCTAGGCTCGTCAAGTTTAACCTGAGTATTCCGCGTGTGCAACTATTTTGCACCCGTTGTATTTGAACGTAGAGCCTATCACACCCGATCATCACGTGGTGTCTCAGCACGAAGAACTTTTGCAATGGTGCATACTCAGGGAGAACACTTCTTGATAATTAGTGAGAGATCATCTTAAAATGCTACCGTCAAACAAAGCAGAATAAGATGTATAACAGATAAACATCATATGCAATCAAAATATGTGACATGATATGGCCATGATCATCTTGCGCCTTTGATCTCCATCTCCAAAGTACTGTCATGATCTCTATCGTCACCGGCATGACACCATGATCTTCATCATCTTGATCTATATCAATGTGTCGTCACATGGTTGTCTCGCCAACTATTGCTCTTGCAACTATTGCTATCGTATAGCAATAAAGTAAAGCAATTATTTGGCACTTGCATCTTATGCAACAAAGAGACAACCATAGGACTCCTGCCAGTTGCCGATAACTTCAACAAAACATGATCATCTCATAAAACAATTTATATCATCACGTCTTGACCATATCACATCACAACATGCCCTGCAAAAACAAGTTAGACGTCCTCTACTTTGTTGTTGCAAATTTTACGTGGCTGCTACGGGCTTTAGCAAGAACCGTTCTTACCTACGCATAAAAACCACAACGATAGTTCGTCAAGTTGGTGCTGTTTTAACCTTCGCAAGGACCGGGCGTAGCCACACTCGATTAAGCTAAAGTGAGAGAGACAGACACCCGCCAGCCACCTTTAAGCACGAGTGCTCGTAACGGTGAAACCAGTCTCGCGTAAGCGTACGCGTAATGTCGGTCCAGGCCGCTTCATCTGACAATACCGCCGAACCAAAGTATGACATGCTGGTAAGCAGTATGACTTGTATCGCCCACAACTCACTTGTGTTCTACTCGTGCATATGACATCTACGCATGTAACCAGGCTCGGATGCCACTGTTGGGGAACGTAGTAATTTCAAAAAATTTCCTACGTACACGCAAGATCATGGTGATGGCATAGCAACGAGAGGGGAGAGTGTTGTCCACGTACCCTCATAGACCGTAAGCGGAAGCTTTATCACAACGCGGTTGATGTAGTCGTACGTCTTCATGATCCGACCGATCCAAGCACCGAACGTACGGCACCTCCGAGTTCAGCACACGTTCAGCTCGATGACGATCCCCGGGCACCGATCCAGCAAAGCTTCAGGGATGAGTTCCGTCAGCATGACGGCGTGGTGACGATGATGATGCTCTACCGGCGCAGGGCTTCGCCTAAACTCCGCGGCGATATGACCGAGGTGGAATATGGTGGAAGGGGGCACCGCACATGGCTAAGGAACGATCCGTAGATCAACTTGTGTTGTCGTTGGGGTGCCCCCCGCCCCCGTATATAAAGGAGCTAGGGGGGAGGAGGCGTCGGCCAAGGAGGGCGCGCCAAGGGGGGAGTCCTACTCCCACCGGGAGTAGGACTCCCTTCTTTCCTAGTTGGAATAGGAAAAGGGGGGAAAGAGGAGGAAGAGGGGAAGGAAAGGGGGGGGGGGCGCCGCCCCCCTTCCCTTGTCCTATTCGGACTAGGAAGGGGAGGGGCGCGCGGCCCCCTCCTGCCTCTTTCCCTCTTCTCCCTCGAGGCCCATGTAGGCCCAATAACCCCCCGGGGGGTTCCGGTAACCTCCCGGTACTCCGGTAAAATGCCGATTTCACCCGGAACGATTCCGATGTTCAAATATAGGCTTACAATATATCGATATTTATGTCTCGACCATTTCGAGACTCCTCGTTACGTCCGTGATCACATCCGGGACTCCGAACAAACTTCGGTACATCAAAACTGATAAACTCATAATAAAACTATCATCGTAACGTTAAGCGTGCGGACCCTATGGGTTCGAGAACTATGTAGACATGACCTAGAACTATTCTCGGTCAATAACCAATAGCGGAACCTGGATGCCCATATTGGTTCCTACATATTCTACTAAGATCTTTATTGGTCAAACCGCATAACAAAATACGTTGTTCCCTTTGTCATCGGTATGTTACTTGCCCGAGATTCGATCGTCGGTATCCAATACCTAGTTCAATCTCGTTACCGGCCAGTCTCTTTACTCGTTACGTAATACATATTCTCACAACTAACTCATTAGTTGCAATGCTTGCAAGGCTTATAGTGATGTGCATTACCGAGAGGGCCCAGAGATACCTCTCCGACAATCGGAGTGACAAAACCTAATCTCGAAATACGCCAACCCAACGTGTACCTTTGGAGACACCTATAGTACTCCTTTATAATCACCCAGTTACGTTGTGACGTTTGGTAGCACCCAAAGTGTTCCTCCGGTAAATGGGAGTTGCATAATCTCATAGTCGGAGGAACATGTATAAGTCATGAAGAAAGCAATAGCAACATACTAAACGATCAAGTGCTAAGCTAACGGAATGGGTCAAGTCAATCACATCATTCTTCTAGTGACGTGATCCCATTAATCAAATGACAACACATGTCTATGGTTAGGAAACATAACCATCTTTGATTAATGAGCTAGTCAAGTAGAGGCATACTAGTGACTATATGTTTGTCTATGTATTCACACATGTATCATGTTTCCGGTGAATACAATTCTAGCATGAATAATAAACATTTATCATGATATGAGGAAATAAATAATAAATTTATTATTGCCTCTAGGGCATATTTCCTTCAATACCCTACTCCAGTGTGTGGTGTGTGGATTGCCTCAGGGGCTGATGATGAACATACAAAGGAAGAACAACCTCGCGAGGGGCTGTTCTTGAGCTGGTGCGATGAACTGCTTGGGTGAGTTCAGTTGCCTCTTTCTCCTTTGATCTAGGTTTTCGTGTCCCTACTCTGTGGTGGCTAGCCTTATTTATAGAAGAAGGCCCTGGGCCTCTTCCCAAATAACGAGCGGGAAGGGCACCAACAATTGGCCATTTTGAAGGGGAACATCTAGTACACTTATCCTGACTAAAATTGGTCCTCGCCTACCAAAGGCTCTGACAATGACGCCTTCCTGGGCTCCACGATGACCTCCATCCTGCCGTTCTGCTGGTCTTGGTCTTGTTGCACCGAAACGGTAACCTTTGCCTAACGCCTTGGTCTGTGCTTGCCGCCTTTGCACCGAAGGGGAAACAAGGACACTGCCCAGGCCGGCGCCCACCTGGCGCCCACCTAGCTTCGATCGTCATGGCTTACGTCACGGGCACCTTCTGAGGTACCCCGCTTTGATCTCTCCGCCTCCTCGCGAGCCAGCCTGACGAGGCTGTGCCTGAGGAAGCTTCCTATTGTCCGCCCCGCGAGGCTTGGTCCCTCGCGAGGGTCTTGAGCTTGTGTTGACGAAGGTGGGCCGTACTGGGCCACTCCTTGAGCCACACTGCAGGCCGCTGGCAGGCAAGTCTGGGTACCCCCATTCCCAGAACACCGACAGTAGCCCCCGGGCCCAAGGCGCGCCCGAAGTTGGCTTAGCAGAGAAGCGAAGGGGCAAGTGCGAAGCACCGCGGGCCCCAACAGCCGGCGGCCTTGGGCGCCACGTGGTGGTTGATTGGACGTGGGCGCCTCCGCTTCCCCATGGCGCCTCGGCAACCGCATGATTTGACAAGTCCCTGCATGCAAAAACGGGTCATGATTACCTGCGATCGTGGAGGCCGATGGTTGGCCTCCTCCAGCTATATGTACGGAACGGCGCAAGTCCTTCCGGTCCATTCCTTCCCGCTACTCCTTTCTTCTTCTTCATCTCCCCTGCTCCACCTTACGCCAATGGCACCAATCCGCCGGTTTTCTGCAGAAGAGAAGGGAAAGGCCCACCGAGAGGGTCCTGACCCGCTTCCGCCGAAGAAACGGCTAGCTCCCTGCCGCGGAGACGGGGCTGCCTGGAAGGAGGTGTCGAGGCCCTGGTTCAAGCAGCCAACACCCGGGTTTCCGTTGCCCTTGTACATCCGGATCGAGGGCCCTAGAGGAGAAGGCGCCGAGCATCATCGCCGGAGCCATCGTCGTCGCTGATGGATTACGGCGGTGTGCGTCGTTCCTCCTGGAGTCCACGCCGGGGGCTCCTCTCGGGAGCTTGTGCTTCATAGTGCCATGCCTCCTCGTTCTTGGATTCGTCTTCCTCCCTCCTTCGCCTTCGAGATCCCGCCGAGGGGGCCTCTTGAGCTCTGGCTGCAGCACGCTGACTGCAGTACCCCTGTGACCAGAGCAGAGGTCGAGGTTGTCGCTCCGGGAAAGGTCTACATGACCCGGGGCTGGGGCGAGATCGCCTGGGTGTGCCGATCAAAGGGGGCCCTCGTGATTCATCTTGAATATGATGGCGCCTCCTTAATGTTCTTCAAGGTCTTCGACGCGGAAGGACGCCGGTTGGAATGCTGCCCCGAGAAAGGCGGCCGGGGCATCGTTGTGGCGAGGACCAAGGCCGCCAACCACTTCCCCGGCGGCTCATCAGGCAGCAGCGAAGGTGCCGGAGGGTCCAGCGACTCCGCCGAGCTTTATGCGACTCCGGAGACGAGTGACGACAGCTACGAGCCCCCGAGCTCGCTTCGCGCTCGGAGCGTGGCAGCTGCATCATGCCGTCGACGCCATTGATCTGGATGGGGTTAGCGACGGCGCCTGCCGGCCCACTATTGATGATGGCGTCTCCTGCGGAGGCGCGTGTAGTTAGCGTCCCTTAGGATTAACATCTTCTATTCCCTGCGAGAAATCGAAGTATCACCCCACGGGGGTATTGTAAGGCACTGGCCATGTCTTTTGTGAATATATATCCTCATTATGAATTGATGCGAGATGCTAGTCCTGTCCCAGCTCGGCTCCCCCTTTCTTTCCTCACGAGGGTTTGGTGCTCTACACTGATAGGTCCCGGTCCCCAGGCAGGCTTCAGCCGTCACTGGTATGCCAGGTCGCGATGCCATGGTCAAGGCCAGGAGGTGAGTGGCCCGAGGTCCAGTAAGAGCATCTGAGTCGCGATGCTCAGGGGGTCCCCTTTACCGCTCAAGCAGCCTCCGCTGGGCAAGAGAGGTAGGCAACATTGCCATGACAGAGCTGCAGTAGGTGACGGTTTAACGCCGAGCCAAATCGGTTATGGAGTAATTTATCTTATTGATTTGGGGTAGTTTTTGGTGAAGTGCCGGGTCTGCGCGGCGGCAGCTGAGGCGTTGCTGGGTCGGATCTTCGCGAGCTTCTCCCCTCTCCCCCACACTTTCCTTCATGCTATACGTCCTCAGGTCCCGGCCTTCGATCAAGCTCAGCTGCCGCTGGTATGACAGGTCACGATGCCGTGGGTCAAGGCCAGGGGGTGAGGGCTGGAGAGCCAGTAAGAGCCCATGACTTGCGATGCTCAGGTACCCCCTTTTAATGTGCAAGAGGATTGTGCCGGAGAGAGGGAGTGAAGGCTCACGTCGTGCCAGCATTACTCCTGGAGCGGGTCCTGCGTACCAATCATGAGAGAAAGCAAGGCCTGTTGTTGCGGTTGCCAGCCAACCATTGGTCGCTCCAAGGGAGTGATTGGGGCACTGAGGGCCCGGTGAGGTGGCGCCTTGCGGGGCTGCCACGGCCAGAGCTCGACCACTCAGATTTATCAGCGTTGCAGGGACGGACCCGTGCGCAAGCGCCATGCCAGGGCGAGCGGCTCCAGAGGTAGGTGTCAATCGAGCAGGCGATTAGGTTGAGCATGTTAAGCAGGAAGGAGCAAATCCATTAGGTAGATGCAGAAAAAGGCGAATGCCGCCGGGTCAGGCCCGAGTGGCTTAGGGATAATGCAGCCCGAGGGGCGCCCCCAACAAAGTAACCTAAAGTCATGAACAAAAGAGATACATGCCGCAGGGACGGACCCACGCGACCTGGGAATGATGCAGCCCTAGGGGCGCTCCCAGCTGAAAATGAAACTCAAAGGATGTCACCTGATGATGTTGGAGACAAAGGAATGCTGAAGTAGCGGACGATGTGCGCTGCGGAAACCGACCCTTACGAGCCCCCAGGCCCAGGAGCCCCGGGAGGCTCCGGGGGCGTAGGCGGCTCTTCATGGGCCATCTCCATCTCTGCCTGGACTGCGGAATGCCTGAGCTCCCGAGCCTCCACAATGCTCCTTCACGGGCGCTGGCGAGAGGCAACTACGTTCGGCAGGCCAAAAGGCGTGTGAACGTAGCTGTGAGGTGGTCCCTCACAACGCCCCACGCGCGAAGGCCACAGGCGCTCTTGAGATGTGTCTCGGTTGAGCCCTGGTACGTTGATGCAGACGCGCAGCCCACCATCCTCGCCTGGATGGGGAGCTACGGCGGGTAAGCGGCGGCTGCCACTCATGACTCTTGACTCCTACAGCTCCTGAATGCTTCTCGCGATGAACTCCCGAGGGCTTGGCCCTCCTTGCCTTGTTCCCTCCTGAGGGAAACATGCTTTGAAGCACGCCTCCAAGTGGTGCCCGAGTGCCTCCCTCATGACCTTGGCAAAGTCGGTGGCCCTCCAAGAGAGAGCCCCCGAGCCTTGCCCGAGGAGGGCGCCGGGCGCGCCTTCCTATGCGACAAAAGGAGGCGCCCCTTGAACGGGCGCGGATCCTGACACAACACCACTGGAGGGGCCTGCCTTCGAGGGTTCGGACCGGGTGATGCCTTCTTCTTCTTAGGGACTGCCTCGGGAAGTCTTCCACTCCTGTGATCTGGGTCTTCGATTACTGCAGCCTGAAAAGCACGCTCAAGAGAACACACCGCATCCCTCTCCTCACAAGGCACCGTGATGACTCCACCGCTTCCTGGCATCTTGAGGACATTGTAGCCGTGATGAGTCACTGCCATGAACTTGGCCAGAGCCTGGTACCCGAGGATGGAATTGTATGACAGGAGAATGTGGGCAACGTCGAAGTCAATGAGCTCGGTGCGGTAGTTGTTGCGCTGCCCAAAGGTGACAGGAAGGCGAACTTGCCCTATTGGAACGGTGGAACCATCAGTGACTCCTGAGAAAGGCTTGGTTGGATGAAGCTGATCGGATGGCACTTGGTGATTGTTGAATGTCTCGACGGACAGGACATTGAGTCCCGCTCCGCCATTGATGAGGGTCCTGGTGACTTGCACATTGCTGATGACTGCGGAGCAAAGCATCGGGAGGACTTTGGCTGTGGCTGCACACTTGAGCTGATCCGCTGAGCTGAACGTGATAGCGCACGCTGACCACCCGAGAGGGCGTGTGGCCTCAAGCTTGGGGAGGACTGCATTCACCTCACGAGCAAACTGTTTGAAGATGCGCTGAGAGGCTGGGGCCTGAGCGCCACCCAGGATGCAAGCGATTGCACGCGGCTGCTGGAAGCCCCCAGCCCCTTCATCCTGATGATGATCTTCATTCCTCCTTGGTGGTGGTGGCAGAGGAGGGAGGCCTGTGTTGCCTTGAGGGCGATCCTCACGAGGCTGATCCATCCAGCCTCCCTCGCGAGGCTGGTCCTGCCAGCGGTCCTTGCGAGGTCGGTCACGCCACTCTTGGCGAGGGCCACGGTCTTCCTATCGTCCTCCACCTCTTCCTCCTCCTCGGCCATAGCCCCGGTCATTGCACTCGGGGCGTCGGCCGATATGCCCATCTCGCACGGCCTTGAGCTCTTGGCATTCATTGGTGTTGTGGGTGTGGAGGTCGTGGTACACGCAGTACCGGCTGCCCTTGGATGACTCAGGCTGATCCATGCCTCGCTTGGTGTCTGGCTTTGCTGCAAGCCCAGCAGCCCCCTTGCGCTTCACGTCCTTGACCTTGGGCTTCTTCTCTTCTGGATCGGCAGCCGGAAGCTCGAGGAGGGAGAGGCGCCCTTCCTCAGCTCTAGCGCACTTGGTCGCCAAGTTGAACAGCTCTAGGGACGTGCACAGGTCTTCATGGATTGCTAGCTCCTCCTTCATCTTGATGTCACGCACGCCGTCAGAGAAGGCTGAGATGATGGCTTCCTCAGTCACCCTGGGGATCTTGAGGCGAGCGTTGTTAAAACGTTGGATGTACTTCTGCAGGGTCTCTCCTAGCTGTTGCTTGATGCGGCGAAGGTCGCTCATGGTCGGGGGCCGGTCGCGAGTGCCTTGGAAGTTGGCGATGAAGCGGGTGCGCATCTCGTCCCAAGAGAAAATCGTTCCAGGAGCCAGGTTCAGGAGCAGGTGTGGGCGCCGTCCTTGAGCGCCATGGGAAACCAGTTTGCCATGACCTTCTCGTCCCCGTTGGCGGCTTCGATACCCAGCTCGTAGAGCCGGAGGAACTCCGCAGGGTAAGCCGTGCCGTCGTAGCGTGGAGGTAGGTCGGGCTTGAACTTGCCGGGCCAAGCTATGCTGCGCAGCTCGACGGTGAAGGCACGGCAGCCCGCAGTGGCCACAGGAGGCCTTTGGTGACGAAGGGCTTGGTCTTGGAGGTCTCCGCGTGCTGCCGCCAGGAGCAGCGCGGGGTCTTGGCACGCTGGAGCAGGAGCGCGGTCATGACGTGCCGGTGCAGGGAGCATGCGGGCAGCTTCTTGGGGACGAGGGATCTCTTGGCAGCTCCTTTCTTGTCGCGTTGGCACCAGACGCGGTGGGTCTCGTCCCGGAGCCGCGCGCCGTGGAGCTAGGGCGCCTTCTTAGGGAGGAGGTGGTGGAGGCACCTCCTGATCCACGCCTCCTGCGCAGGATGGTGGGCGAGGCAGCGAGAGAGAGGGCAAGGAGAGCCCCCTGCAGCGCTGACGAGTTCGGCGATGTGGGCGAGCCAGTCTTCGTAGAGGTCGTCGACGGGACGATAGTGCAAGAGCTCTCGCGCCAGGAGCAGCTCGGCGTGTGCTTCCGCGGGGGCACGACGGGCGTGGGACGACGAACCGGCTGGAGTCAGCGACGGGGTGGCGGTGCGGCCCTCTCGCCGCACCAAAGGATGCAAGGATGAGGCATGCTGCTCGTTCCCCGCCGGGCCGGTGGCAGCGTTGGCGGTAGGCGACGGGGAACGACGGGGGTGTCCGCAGACGGGCGCCGTCTGGGCAATGCGGGTGGCGAGAGCAGCCCGGCGCTCGGTGCAGGCTCGACGAGCGTCAGACATTGATGCGACGGATGATGAAACGCAAGATGGCGGAAGGCGTGATTCCGGCACACCCCTACCTGCCACGCCAAATGTGGGATTTCGGGTTCCGGCAGACCCTTGAGGTTCGAACTCTAGGGTGCGCACGGAGATCACTCCCCCTACCGGCTCACGTCTCGTCGCCTCGCAAGGGATCTAGACTACACGAAGAACAACACAAGGGATGCAAGGTTTATACTGGTTCAGGTCACCATGGCGGTGTAATAACCTACTCCAGTGTGTGGTGTGTGGATTGTCTCAGGGGCTGATGATGAACAATACAAAGGAAGAACAGCCTCGCGAGGGGCTGTTCTTGAGCTGGTGCGATGAACTGCTTGGGTGAGTTTAGTCGCCTCTTTCTCCTTTGATCTAGGTTTTCGTGTCCCTACTCTGTGGTGGCTAGCCTTATTTATAGAGGAAGGCCCTGGGCCTCTTCCCAAATAACGAGCGGGAAGGGTGAGGGAGTCCTGGATTAGGGGGTATCTGAAGGAAATATGCCCTAGAGGCAATAATAAAGTTATTATTTATTTCCTTATTTCATGATAAATGTTTATTATTCATGCTAGAATTGTATTAACCGGAAACATAATACATGTGTGATTACATAGACAAACATAGTGTCACTAGTATGCCTCTACTTGACTAGCTCATTAATCAAAGATGGTTACGTTTCCTAACCATAGACATGTGTTGTCATTTGATTAATGGGATCACGTCATTAGAAGAATGATGTGATTGACTTGACCCATTCCGTTAGCTTAGCACTTGATCATTTAGTATGTTGCTATTGCTTTCTTCATGACTTATACATGTTCCTGTAACTATGAGATTATGCAACTCCCGCTTACCGGAGGAACACTTTGGGTGCTACCAAACGTCACAATGTAACTGGGTGATTATAAAGGAGTACTACAGGTGTCTCCAAAGGTACATGTTGGGTTGGCATATTTCGAGATTAGGTTTTGTCACTCCGATTGTCAGAGAGGTATCTCTGGGCCCTCTCGGTAATGCACATCACTATAAGCCTTGCAAGCAATGTAGCTAATGAGTTAGTTACGGAATGATGCATTATGTAACGAGAAAAGAGACTTGCCGGTAACGAGATTGAACTAGGTATTGGATACCGACGATCGAATCTCGGGCAAGTAACATACCGATGACAAAGGGAACAACGTATATTGTTATGCGGTTTGACCGATAAAGATCTTCGTAGAATATGTAGGAGCCAATATGAGCATCCAGGTTCCGCTATTGGTTATTGACCGAGAATAGTTCTAGGTCATGTCTATATAGTTCTTGAACCCGTAGGGTCCGCACGCTTAAGGTTTCGATGACAGTTTTATTATGAGTTTATGAGTTTTGATGCACCTAAGGAGTTCGGCGTCCCGGATGAGATCGGAGACATGACGAGGAGTCTCGAAATGGTCGAGACATAAAGATCGATATATTGGACGACTATATTCGGAGTTCGAAAAGGTTCTGAGTGATTCGGGTATTTTTCGGAGTACCGAGGAGTTACGGGAATACGGGGAAGAGTATTGGGCCTTAATGGGCCTTAGTGGGAAGGAGCGAGGTGGTGGCGCGCGCCCCTCCCAAGCCCAGTCCGAATTGGACAAAGGGTTTGGGGCGCGGCCCCCCTCTCCCTTCCTTCTCCACTTCCCTCCTTTCCCCCCTTCTCCTAGTTGGACTAGGAAAGGAGTCCTACTCCCGGTGGGAGTAGGACTCCCCTTGGCGCGCCCTCCTCCTAGGGCCGGCCTCCTCCTCCCTTGCTCCTTTATATACGGGGGCAGGGGGGCACCCCATGACACACAAGTTGATCTACGGATCGTTCCTTAGCCGTGTGCGGTGCCCCCCTCCACCATATTCCACCTCAGTCATATCGTCGCGGAGTTTAGGCGAAGCCCTGCGCTGGTAGAGCATCATAATCGTCACCACGCCGTCGTGCTGACGGAACTCATCCCCGACACTTTGCTGGATCGGAGTCCGGGGATCGTCATGGAGCTGAACGTGTGCTGAACTCGGAGGTGCCGTACGTTTGGTACTTGGATCGGTCAAATCGTGAAGACGTACGACTACATCAACCGCGTTGTCATAACGTTTCTGCTTACGGTCTACGAGGGTACGTGGACAACACTCTCCCCTCTCGTTGCTATGCCATCACCATGATCTTGCGTGTGCGTAGGATTTTTTTTGAAATTACTACGTTCCCCAACAATGGTATCCGAGCCAGGTTTTATGCGTTGATGTTATATGCACGAGTATAACACAAGTGAGTGTGGTCGATAGAAGTCATACTGCTTACCAGCATGTCATACTTTGGTTCGGCAGTATTGTTGGATGAAGCGGCCCGGACCGACATTACGCGTACGCTTACGCGAGACTAGTTTTACCGCCGTGCTTTGCACACAGGTGACTAGCGGGTGTCTGTTTCTCCAACTTTAGTTTAACTGAGTGTGGCTACGCCCGGTCCTTGCGAAGGTTAAAACAGCACTAACTTGACGAACTATCGTTGTGGTTTTGATGTGTAGGTAAGAACGGTTCTTGCTCAGCCCGTAGCAGCCACGTAAAATTTGCAACAACAAAGTAGAGGACGTCTAACTTGTTTTTGCAGGGCATGTTGTGGTGTGATATTGTCAAGACGTGATGCTATATTTTATTGTATGAGATGATCATGTTTTGTAACCGAAGTTATCGGCAACTGGCAGGAGCCATATGGTTATCGCTTTATTGTATGAAATGCAAACGCCCTGTAATTGCTTTACTTTATCACTAAGCGGTAGCAATAGTCGTAGAAGCAATAGATGGCATAAGGACAACGATGCTACGATGGAGATCAAGGTGTCGCGCTGGTGACGATGGTGATCACGACAGTGCTTCGGAGATGAAGATCACAAGCACAAGATGATGATGGCCATATCATATCACTTATATTGATTGCATGTGATGTTTATCCTTTGTGCATCTTATCTTTCTTTGATTGATGGTAGCATTTTAAGATGATCTCTCACTAAATTATCAAGAAGTGTTCTCCCTGAGTATGCACCGTTGCGAAAGTTCTTCGTGCTGAGACACCACGTGATGATCGGGTGTGATAGGATCTACGTTCAAATACAACGGGTGCAAAACAGTTGCACACGCGGAATACTCAGGTTAAACTTGACGAGCCTAGCATATAACAGATATGGCCTCGAAACACGGAGACCGAAAGGTCGAGCGTGAATCATATAGTAGATATGATCAACATATTGATGTTCACCGTTGAAACTACTCCATCTCACATGACGATCAGACATGGTGTAGTTGATATGGATCATGTAATCACTTAGAGGATTAGAGGGATGTCTATCTAAGTGGGAGTTCTTAAGTAATATGATTAATTGAACTTAAATTTATCATGAACTTAGTCCTGGTAGTATTTTGCAAATTATGTTGTAGATCAATAGCTTGCGTTGTTGCTTTCATATGTTTATTTTGATATGTTCCTAGAGAAAATTGTGTTGAAAGATGTTAGTAGCAATGATGCGGATTGGATCCGTGATCTGAGGTTTATCCTCATTGCTGCACAGAAGAATTATGTCATTAATGCACTGCTAGGTAACAGACCTATTGCAGGAGCAAATGCAGACGTTATGAACGTTTGGCTAGCTCAGTATGATGACTACTTGATGGTTTAGTGCACCATGCTTAACGGCTTAGAATCGGGACTTCAAAGATGTTTTGAACGTCATGGACCATATGAGATGTTCCAGGAATTGAAGTTAATATTTCAAGCAAATACCCGAGTTGAGAGATATGAAGTCTCCAACAAGTTCTATAGCTAAAAGATGGAGGAGAATCGCTCAACTAGTGAGCATGTGCTCAGATTGTCTGGGTACTTCAATCGCTTGAATCAAGTGGGAGTTAATCTTCCAGATAAGATAGTGATTGACAGAATTCTCTAGTCACCATCACTAAGTTACTAGAACTTCGTGATGAACTATAGTATGCAAGGGATGACGAAAACGATTCCCGAGCTCTTCGTGATGTTGAAATCGACGAAGGTAGAAATCAAGAAAGAGCATCAAGTGTTGATGATTGACAAGACCACTAATTTCAAGAAAAAGGGCAAAGGGAAAGAAAGGGAAACTTCAAGTAGAATGGAAAACAAGTTGTCACTCCCGTGAAGAAGACCAAAGCTGGACCAAAGCCTGAAACTAAGTGCTTACACTGCAAAGGAAATGGTCACTGGAAGCGGAAATGCCCTGAATATTTGGTGGATAAGAAGGATGGCAAAGTGAACAAGGGTATATTTGATATACAGATTATTGATGTGTGCCTTACTAGTGTTTATAGCAGCCCCTGAGTATTTGATACTTGTTCGGTTGCTAAGATTAGTAACTCAAAACAGGAGTTACAGAATAAACTGAGACTAGTTGAAGGGGAAGTGACGATGAGTGTTGGAAGTAGTTCCAAGATTGATATTATCATCATCGCACACTCCCTATACTTTTGGGATTAGTGTTAAACCTAAATAAATGTTATTTTGGCATTTGCGTTGAGCATGAGTATGATTTGATCATGTTTATTGCAATATGGTTATTCATTTAAAATCAGAGAATAATTGTTGTTCTGTTTACATGAATAAAACCTTCAATGGTCATACACCCAATGAAAATAGTTTGTTGGATCTCGATCGTAGTGATACACATATTTATAATATTGATGCCAAAAGATGCAAAGTTAATAATGATAGTGCAACTTATTTGTGGCACTGCTGTTTGGGTCATATCGGTGTAAAGCGCATGGAGAAACTCCATAAAGATGGATTTTCGGAATCACTTGGTTATGAATCATTTGATGCTTGCGAACCGTGCCTTTTGGGCAAGATGACTAAAACTCCGTTCTCCGGAACAATGGAACAAGCTATTGACTTATTGGAAATAATACATACCGATGTATGCGATCCAATGAGTGTTGATGCTCGTGGCAAGTATCGTTATTTTCTGACCTTCACAAGATGATTTGAGCAGATATGGGTATATCTACTTGATGAAACATAAGTCTGAAATAATTGAAAGGTTCAAAGAATTTCAGAGTGAAGTGGAAAAATCATCGTAACAAGAAAATAAAGTTTCTGTGATCTGATCACGGAGACGAATATTTGAGTTACGGGTTTGGTCTTAAATTAAAACAATGTGGAATAGTTTCACAGCTCACGCCACCTGGAACACCACAACGTTATGGTGTGTCCGAATGTTGTAACCGCACTTTATTGGATGTGGTGCGATCTATGATGTCTCTTATTGATTTACCATTATCGTTTTGGGGTTATGCATTATAGACAGCTGCATTCACGTTAAAAGGGCACCATCTAAATCCATTGAGACGACGCCTTATGAACTGTGGTTTGGCAAGAAACCAAAGTTATCGTTTCTTAAAAGTTTGGGGCTGCGATGCTTATGTGAAAAAGTTTCAACCTGATAAGCTCGAACCCAAATCGGAGAAGTGGGTCTTCATAGAATACCCAAAGGAAACTGTTGGGTACACCTTCTATCACAGATCCGAAGGCAAAACATTCGTTGCTAAGAATGGATCCTTTCTAGAGAAGGAGTTTCTCTCGAAAGAAGTGAGTGGGAGGAAAGTAGAGCTTGATAAGGTAATTTGTACCTTCTCCCGAATTGGAAAGTAGTTCATCGCAGAAATCAGTTCCAGTGATTCCTACACCAATTAGTGAGGAAGCTAATGATGATGATCATGAAACTTCAGATCAAGTTACTACCAAACTTTGTAGATCTTTCAGATTAAGATCCGCACCAGAGTGGTACGGTAATCTTTTTCTGGAAATCATGTTACTATACCATGATGAACCTACAAACTATGAGGAAGCGATGATGAGCCCAGATTCCGCAAAATGGTTTGAGGCCATGAAATCTGAGATGGGATCCATGTATGAGAACAAAGTGTGGACTTGCCCGATGATCGGCAAGCCATAGAAAATAAATGGATCTTCAAGAAGAAGACGGACGCTGATAGTAGTGTTACTATCTACAAAGCTAGACTTGTTGAAAAGGGTTTTTGACAAAGTTCAAGGTGTTGAATACAATGAGATTTTCTCACTCGTATCGATGCTTAAAAGTTTGTCCGAATCATGTTAGCAATTGCCACATTTTATGAAATTTGGCAAATGGATGTCAAAACTACATTCCTTAATGGATTTTTTAAAGAAGTGTTGTATATGATGCAACCAGAAGGTTTTGTCAATCCTAAGGTGCTAACAAAATGTGCAAGCTCCAGCGATCCATCAATGGACTGGTGCAAGCAACTCGGAGTTGGAATATACGCTTTGATGAGTTGATCAAAGCATATGGTTTTATACAGACTTTTGGAAAGGCCTGTATTTACAAGAAAGTGAGTGGGAGCTCTGTAGCATTTCTAATATTATATGTGGATGACATATTGTTGATTGGAAATGATATAGAAATTCTGGATAGCATGAAACGATACTTGAATAAGAGTTTTTTTAAAGAAAGACCTCGGTGAAGCTGCTTACACATTGAGCATCAAGATCTATACAGATAGATCAAGACGCTTGATAAGATTTTTCAATGAGTACATACCTTGATAAATTTTTTGAAATAGTTCAAAATGGAACAGTCAAAGAAGGAGTTCTTGCCTGTGTTGCAAGGTGTGAGGTTGAGTAAGACTCAAAACCGGACCATGGCAGAAAATAGAAAGAGAATGAAAAGTCATTCCCTATGCCTCAGTCATAGGTTCTATAAAGTATGCTATGCTGTGAAACAGACCTATTGTATACCTTGCTCTGTGTTTGGCAAAGGAATACAATTTTGATCTAATAGTAGATCACTGGACAGCGGTCAAGAATATCCTTAGTGAAGACTAAGGAGATGTTTCTTGATTATGGAGGTAATAAAAGAGCCCGTCGTAAAAGTTACAATGATGCAAGCTTTTACACCAATCCAGATGACTCTAAGTCTCAATCTGGATACATATTGAAAGTAGGAGCAATTAGCTAGAGTAGCTCCATGCAGAGCATTGTGGACATAGAATATTTGCAAAATACATACGGCTCTGAATGTGACAGACCCGTTGACTAAGCTTCTCTCACGAGCAAAACATGATCACACCTTAGTACTCTTTGGGTGTTAATCACATAAGCGATGTGAACTAGATTATTGACTCTAGTAAACCCTTTGGGTGTTGGTCACATGACGATGTGAACTATGGGTGTTAATCATATACAGATATGAATATTGATGTTAAATCACATGGCGATGTGAACTAGATTATTGACTCTAGTGCAAGTGGGAGACTGAAGGAAATATGCCCTAGAGGCAATAATAAAGTTATTATTTATTGCCTTATTTCATGATAAATGTTTATTATTCATGCTAGAATTGTATTAACCGAAAACATAATACATGTGTGAATAGATAGACAAACATAGTGTCACTAGTATGCCTCTACTTGACTAGCTCATTAATCAAAGATGGTTATGTTTCCTAACCATAGACATGTGTTGTCATTTGATTAATGGGATCACGTCACTAGAAGAATGATGTGATTGACTTGACCCATTCCGTTAGCTTAGCACTTGATCGTTTAGTATGTTGCTATTGCTTTCTTCATGACTTATACATGTTCCTGCGACTATGAGATTATGCAACTCCCATTTACCGGAGGAACACTTTGGGTGCTACCAAACGTCACAACGTAACTGGGTGATTATAAAGGAGTACTACAGGTGTCTCCAAAGGTACATGTTGGGTTGGCGTATTTCGAGATTAGGTTTTGTCACTCCGATTGTCGGAGAGGTATCTCTGGGCCCTCTCGGTAATGCACATCACTATAAGCCTTGCAAGCAATGTAGCTAATGAGTTAGTTACGGAATGATGCATTATGTAACGAGAAAAGAGACTTGCCGGTAACGAGATTGAACTAGGTATTGGATACCGACGATCGAATCTCGGGCAAGTAACATACCGATGACAAAGGGAACAACGTATGTTGTTATGCGGTTTGACCGATAAAGATCTTCGTAGAATATGTAGGAGCCAATATGAGCATCCAGGTTCCGCTATTGGTTATTGACCGAGAATAGTTCTAGGTCATGTCTACATAGTTCTCGAACCAGTAGGGTCCGCACACTTAAGGTTTCGATTACAGTTTTATTATGAGTTTACGAGTTTTGATGTACCGAAGGAGTTCGGAGTCCCGGATGAGATCGGGGACATGACTAGGAGTCTCGAAATGGTCGAGACATAAAGATCGATATATTGGACGACTATATTCGGAGTTCGGAAAGGTTCCGAGTGATTCGGGTATTTTTCGTAGTACCGGGGAGTTACGGGAATACGGGGAACAGTATTGGGCCTTAATGGGCCTTAGTGGGAAGGAGCCAGGAGGTGGCGCGCGCCCCTCCCAAGCCCAGTCCGAATTGGACAAAGGGTTTGGGGCGCGGCCCCCCTCTCCCTTCCTTCTCCACTTCCCTCCTTTCCCCCCTTCTCCTAGTTGGACTAGGAAAGAAGGAGTCCTACTCCCGGTGGGAGTAGGAATCCCCTTGGCGCGCCCTCCTCCTAGGGCCGGCCTCCTCCTCCCTTGCTCCTTTATATACGGGGGCAGGGGGGCACCCCATGACACACAAGTTGATCTACGGATCATTCCTTAGCCGTGTGCGGTGCCCCCCTCCACCATATTCCACCTCGGTCATATCGTCGTGGAGTTTAGGCGAAGCCCTGCGCCGGTAGAGCATCATCATCGTCACCACGTCGTCGTGCTGACGGAACTCATCCCCGACACTTTGCTGGATCGGAGTCCGGGGATCGTCATCGAGCTGAATGTGTGCTGAACTCGGAGGTGCCGTACGTTCGGTACTTGGATCGGTCGGATTGTGAAGACGTACGACTACATCAACCGCGTTGTTATAACGCTTCCGCTTACGGTCTACGAGGGTACGTGGACAACACTCTCCCCTCTCGTTGCTATGCCATCACCATGATCTTGCGTGTGCGTAGGAATTTTTTTGAAATTACTACGTTCCCCAACAGTATCCGGACAGCCGGACTATATACATTGTCTGGACTACCGAAGCGTAAAGATACAAGACTCAAGACTTCGGCTCGTGTCGGAGTAAATGACCACGGGTAGCCTAACCGGCTCCCTTTGGCCCTTAGAAAAAACAATGGGCCGACCGAGCCTTAAAGCGCCCAAGACACGGGGCCGCCTTCTTCCGGCCGGCTATCACATAGGCCGACTGGAGGAACGCGGCCCGGCGATAAACGATCTTTAGGGGATGCCACAACAGGGCCGACTCCAAGAAGCCGACCCATGAAGGACCGACCCCCAGAAAGCCGGCCCATGAAGGACCGCCTCCAAGAAGCCGGCCCATGAAGGGCCGACTCCAAGAAAGCCGGCCCATGGCAGGCGGCCATGGGTCGCACCCTAAAGTCAACCCCCCACAACGGTGACGAGACGGGGCGTGGCTACAGTGGACCCTGCCTCCCCCCGAATCCTGGAACATGCATGGCTACAGTACGCCGTACAGAGCGGCCATCTCCTGTCTGACGAGGCACTGTTGCCATGCGAATCGTGACGCCATCCACGACGGGTCGCCAGTATGGCCCGAAGGCGGCGGGCCCCTTCGGTTAGAGAGACATCCGAAGGCGGCCTGACCTCCCCGAGCCGGCCTAAGGCCAGGCCGGCTTCCTATAGCCGGCTTGCTCCCCTCCTCGGGGCGTGCGCACCATTAAGCCGACAAGATGAGGTAAGGCTACAGTGAGAGCCCTCAAGGCGGCGGCAGTGTAGCCATGCTTACCTCAACAAAGCCCTCGTCATCAGAGGCGAGGCAAAAGTAACCAGCCCCCGACAAGACCCCCCAAGCGGTGGGGCCGGCCTGTCGACCAATGGGCCGGCATCCGGCGGGACCCACCTGTCGGCGAGCTCCAGGAGCCGGCGGAGAAGCCGGCGGTCGTAGACACTGACGGCCTGGACTCACGCCCAGCCGGATTACCATTGTACCCCCGGGGGTAGGCCTATATAATCCCCCCGGGACACCCATGCAAAGGGTTGATCTCAGAGAGTTTTAGACACTATCATAGGGAGGGAAGAGAGCTAGCCTTGCCCTTCTTCCTCCTCCCACCGAACAGCTCAAGGAGCCTCTTGTAGCTTCTTATCGACCTAGTGATCATGCGGAGACCCCGCAAAGCAGGAGTAGGGGTATTATCTCCACGGAGAGTCCCCAACCTGGGTAAGATCCGCCAGCATGCATGTCTTCGCCTTATTCCGTTTCCAGGCACCGGCGATGTCTTACTGGCTCCCACAATGATAAGCCATCCGTTGGCATATGTCGCACCTACCACCCGACATTTGGCGCCCACCGTGGGGCCAGGTGCACCATCATCCGGAGACCTGCTCTGGACGGGAACCCTCTTCCTCCCCAGCGAGCGTAGCCAGCCCGGCACGCCCGATGGTGCTTGCCCCGACGCGCTGCAAAGCGTCAATGACGCCTGCGCAGCAAGCTGCCTCGCCGATCTTCTTGGCGAGACTCGCATCTCCGACGAGCCCGCATACGACGCGGTGTAGGACCTTGAAGTATGTCTAGAGGGGGGGGGGGTGATTAGACTACTTGACCAATTAAAAACTTAGCCTTTTCCCAATTTTAGAGTTTGGTAGATTTTAGCTATCTTAGGACAAGTCAAGCAATCATCACACAATTCAAGCAAGCATGCAAAGAGTATATAGGCAGCAGAAATTAAAGCATGCAACTTGCAAGAAAGTAAAGGGAAGGGTTTGGAGGATTCAAACGCAATTGGAGACACGGATGTTTTTGGCATGGTTCCGATAGGTGGTGCTATCGTACATCCACGTTGATGGAGACTTCAACCCACGAAGGGTAACGGTTGCGCAAGTCCATGGAGGGCTCCACCCACGAAGGGTCCACGAAGAAGCAACCTTGTCTATCCCACCATGGCCATCGCCCACGAAGAACTTGCCTCACTAGCGGTAGATCTTGACGAAGTAGGCGATCTCCTTGCCCTTACAAACTCCTTGGTTCAACTCCACAATCTTGTCGGAGGCTCCCAAGTGACACCTAGCCAATCAAGGAGACACCACTCTCCAAGAAGTAAAAAAATAGTGCATTGATGATGAACTCCTTGCTCTTGTGCTTCAAATGATAGTCTCCCCAACACTCAACTCTCTCTCATAGGTTTTGGATCTGGTGGAAAGAAGATTTGAGTGGAAAGCAACTTGGGGAAGGCTAGAGATCAAGATTCATATGGTAGGAATGGAATATCTTGGCCTCAACACATGAGTAGGTGGTTCTCTCTCAGAAATGGTAAGTTCGAAGTGTAGGTTTGTTCTGATGGCTCTCTCCATGAATGAATAGGAGGTGGAGGGGTATATATAGCCTCCACACAAAATCTAACCGTTACACACAATTTACCAAACTCGGTGGGACCGAATCATCAAACTCGGTCGGACCGATTCAGTAAACCTAGTGACCGTTAGGATTTTCGTTGGGACCGAAATGCAACTCAGTAACTCAGTAAAACATAATCTCGGTAAGACCGATTACACAAACTCGGTGAGATCGATTTTGGTAATTAGCTAACCAGAGAGTTGGTCAGGTAAACCGGGTGGGACCGATTTGCTCTTTTCGGTGAGACCGAAATGTTATAAAAGGGAAACAAAGAGTTTACATTGCAATCTCGGTGGGACTGATTGCTCACTTTGGTTAGACCGAAATGTTACGAAGGGAAACAGAGAGATTACAATCCCATCTCGGTGAGACCAAGATCCCTATCGGTAGGACCGATTTGCCTAGGGTTTGTGGCAGTGGCTATGACATTTGAACTCGGTGGCGCCAGATAGGAAGAATCGGTGTGACCGATTTTGGCTTTAGGTTTAGGTCATTTGTGGATGTGGGAAAGTAGTTGAGGGTTTTTGGAGCATATCACCAAGCACATGAAGCAAGAGGCTCATTAAGCAACACCTCATCCCTCCTTGATAGTATTGGCTTTTCCTATAGACACAATGTGATCTTCGATCACTAAAATGTAAAATGAAGAGTCTTGAGCTTTTGAGCTTGAGCCAATCCTTTGTCATTAGTATTTTGAGGGATCCACTTTCATAATCCATGCCATGCCATTCATTGAGCTTTCCTGAAATAATAGTCTTGGAATAGAATTAGCTCAATGAGCTATATGTTGTTATGAATGACCAAAACCACCTAGGGATAGTTGCACTTTCAATCTCCCCCTTTTTGGTAATTGATGACAACATATAGATCAAAGCTTCGACAAATGATAATAAGATTGAAAAACATCGTCGCTTTGAGAAGTATGTGATAAGCAAGAGCTCCCCCTAAATTTGTGCATATTTTAAGATTTGCTTTGGACTGCAAATGCACAAGGAATTAGGCTCATGGGTTACTCTTCCATGTCACATACACCTTGGTGGAGCGCTCAAAATGATAAAGATTGAATACATGCACTCATCACCAAGCAGTGAATGATCACATATGGATAGATAAGATAATATCATTAAACATGCATAAGTGTTGCTTATGATCAAACACATGATCATCAATGTCTCACAAAAATAGTATAGTATCTCAAGCAATCAAAAGCAAACAAAGTTTAACCACCAAAGCAAGAGAGAACAAAAGCAACACTCTCTCTCTCGAAGCCTATGATCTATACATTTTTCTCCCCCTTTGGCAACAAGTTACCAAAAAGTTCATAGAAAATGCATAGTGCTAGATCGACTCTCAGGCTTGATCTTCAGGTGGTGGTGTAGAGATGGCTCCTTGGACGAAGGCTTCAGTTGATGTAGAGGGAGCTGGAGGAGTTGGTGCTGGAGCTGGTTGCACTGGAGCTGTAGCTGGTGCAGATGATGTGGCTCTGGTGTCTGGCACAGGCACTGCAGCTGACCTGTGAGCTCTGGGCACTCTGGCAAATACATTAGTGGTAGTCTTGCCCTTCCTCTCCTGCATGTCATCCTGTAGCTGCTCCACAACTGACTGAATCTCAGTTACTTTGACATCTAGATCATAGAATTTTTGTTCCATGATTCTTTCCAAGCTCTCCTGGTTTTGAGTTAGGGTGGCCAACCCCTTCTCAATCCTCAGTGTTGATGCTATCAAGTAACCAAGCTGCTCCTGCTTGTTCTTCAGAAAGTACTCAGATGCCTCCTCTTGAGTTGGCATCTTGGCAGCCTTCTCTTTCCTTGTCTTCTCCTTCTTCTCTTGAGCTTGTACTGATGATGGTTCATTCTCAGTCATGACAACCTGATTGTCCTCAAAGTCTGGATAAAGAGGAAAAATGTTCCTTATCCAATAGATATTTTCCTATGCCCATCTTTGAGTTAATCAACTCCTGAATCTGAGGGGCATATCCACAGCTTCTCTTTTGATCTACTGCTGTCCTCTTAATAGTCTCAACCATAAGGCTCATGACCTTGAATTTCTGAGGCACATCAAACAAATGCAACATGTTGATTGCATGCCCTCTAATCATGTTGTGGTCACCAGACTTAGGCAACAGAGTGTGCCTTAGGATCCAGTTGATTGTAGGCAGCCCTGACAGAAGAAAGTGGACTGATCCAAAGGAGAAAGTCTCTAGAGCTTTATCTGGGATCTCCTTGTACATATGTGCCATGGTATTGTGTCCCATTTTCTTCTTGGCATAGACATCCAAGTCACCTTCACTCTCCTTGGGGGCATTGATCAGTTTTGCCCACTCCTCAATGGTTGACTGGTACCTCGTACCTTCTGACATCCACACTATTCTGCCATTTGGATAGAAGTGTGCTGTGGAGTAGAATTGCATAATGAGTTCATCATTCCAGTTAGTGAGCTTCTGCCCAACAAAATCTGCAACTCCACAAGCTTCAAAACTGTCATACACTCCACGATAGTGTTCTTCGTTTTCCTTCATGTAAGTCCAGTCGACCCACCTCATATCACACACTATGGGCTTCTTGTCCAACAAAATTGTCTCATAGAAGTCCTGTTGTTCCTTTGTGTGGAACCTGTAATCAACAGCAGTTGTCGGTGTCAAAACCGGCGGATCTCGGGTAGGGGGTCCCGAACTGTGCGTCTAGGTGGACGGCAACAGGAGACAAGGGACACGATGTTTTTACCCAGGTTCGGGCCCTCTCGGTGGAGGTAAAACCCTACTCCTGCTTGATTAATATTGATGATATGGGTAGTACAAGAGTTGATCTACCACGAGATCAGAGAGGCTAAACCCTAGAATCTAGCCTATGGTATGATTGTTGTTCATGCTACGGACTAAAACTCTCCGGTTTATATAGACACCGGAGAGGGCTAGGGTTACACAGAGTCAGTTACAATGGGAGGAGATCTTCATATCGTATCGCCAAGCTTGCCTTCCACGCCAAGGAAAGTCCCCATCCGGACACGGGACGAAGTCTTCAATCTTGTATCTTCATAGTCTGGGAGTCCGGCCAAAGGTCATAGTCCGGCCATCCGGACACCCCCTAATCCAGGACTCCCTCTGTAGCCCCCGATCCAGGCTTCAATGACGACGAGTCCGGCGTGCAAATTGTCTTTGGCATTGCAAGGCGGGTTCTTCTCCAGCTCCATATACTTGTAGAATAGTGTCCGGCTTCTGATAAATGCTGCGCTCCTTGGCTTCCACGTCCAATAAAGGCCATCTTCCACGTGTCGAACGAATGCGAAAAGCCAGGGTATTTTTACATTTCCCCCCCTAGCTGCTCAAATAAGCTGCCTATATAAAAAGAGACGAGGATCTAGATCCGAACCACACCATCTCCCCTTCACAAGCTTTCATCGGAGCGCTTCTGACCAGAACATCCATTCCATCATGGACATCCGACGCGGCTCCTCTTCTCGCGTTCCCAGCCCCAAGCCTGGGGATTGGGAGAGATGCTCCGTCCCGCATAACAATCTAGTAGTGCTTCAATCCAAGGGGCCACTCCCCCCAGCATATATGGTCCCAGTTCGATCCGGGATTGCCACCTATGGCGGCGGAGAGCAGGCGGAGAGCGTCCCCAATCCCTCTCAAGGAGAGCGGGTGTGCCTAGTACCTTATTTAATAAGGGGACTCGGATTTCCAATTCATCCGTTTCTCCGAGGTCTACTGGAGTTCTATGGCCTCCAGCTACACAACCTCACACCTGCCTCCATACTGCATGTTGCAGGCTTTGTGGCCCTCTGCGAGCTATTCTTGGGCATCGAGGCCCATTTCGCACTGTGGAAGAGGTTGTTCTGCCTTGTGCCCCGCTCTCAGGAGGGGTCAATTTATCAAGTGGGCGGAGCCGAACTGTGGGGCATCGCCGGGACCGGATACCTATCCGGTACCCTTAAGAAGGCGTCCGAGGACTGGCCTTCGGAATGGTTTTATATGGATGACGTCCCCCTGCCGGACCCTGTGCGGATCGTCCTCCCTAAGTTTAACAACGCTCCGTTAAAGAAACGCCTGAGCTGGCGCCCACGGAATCCTCAAAGGGAAACTGACAGGGACGTCCTTTACCTGATGAGCCGGATAAGATTGTTGGCTCACTCCGGATTGACCATGATCGAGGTCATGGCCACATGCATTACGCGGGGAGTGCAGCCGCTTCAGTACAGAGGCCACCCCATGTGGGATTTCAACGGGGAGGACGACGCCACCCGGTGCGGTTGCAAGGGACCAGATTCGGCTGCCACTCTAACGAAGATCTTATCCACTTTGTACAAGGGAGAAGAAGAGGAATTCATCCGTGTCAACCCACGGGGCAGATTCTCCATGTATAACCCTCCGACCTGGGTAAGCGAACACTTTCACTTATCTACCCGCTTTCGAAATTCTCATAATTGAGTACTTAGTCTGGGATGTTAATGCAGGAGCTACGCCAGATGGTGAAGGAGATCAACAGCCCTCCCCCACAGCCCGAGGACCCAGAATGGTCCCTCGATCCGGATTCCCAAGAGGACACGGACTTATGTGTGGAGTTAATTGATGGGGTGTTTCATCAATTGAGTAAGGACAACACCTTAGTGGCCATTACGGCCGATTATCCCAGACTACTTCCAGCCTCAAAGGTAACCGAGACAGAAGTCCCTGTACTTTGAAGGAGATCCATCCATGCCTTATTTTGAATGCTGTAAACCAATAGTGTTTCGTTTTGTAGGGGAAATCCTTGAGGCGGAGTGCCGGGCCCGCGATGGGCAGCCAACAAGGGCCGCTGAAGCCAGGCGGGCCAAAAAGAAGTGCGGACTAGATCGAGACTCCGGTGCAATGGTACGGCGTCCGAATTTAATGCCTATGGTTTATGCCCTCAAGTCATGCTAACGCTCATGCTCTCCTTAGGAAGAAGAGAGCCCGCCAGACTATATCCACTGGCCAGACTTCAAGGCCGGGTCCCGAAGCGGAGGCGGACATGGGCGCGCGTCGGGCGTTCCTCCGATAGAGGATGCAGACGGGCTATCTGCCACCAATTCAGAGGTGGAGAGTTCCATTAACCACAGGCATCGCCGGACTGTTCTTCAGGACGCATGTTTTCCCCAGAGGCATTGAACACCTTTAATACGGGAGATGCGTACCTCCGTGCCGCTCAAAATGGTCTAGCCAGAGCCACAGAGAAGTATGTAAAAGACATACGGTGAGTAAATCTGATGGTTATATATGTCAGTAGCCCCCGAGACTTGAAATAGTTAAGATAACTGTTTTAAGGATCATATGTTATGCAGGGTCTTACAAAGAAGAACACACAACTGTCTCAGGAGCTGGCAGAGTGCAAGGCCCAACTCGAGGCCGCACTGGCCGCTTCAGCTATTGCCAAGGGGACCCCCTCAGGTAATATATGCTCTGAAAAATAATTCCGTTGTAAAGTGCGGCATGTGTACAATTCTGACGATAACAGTGCAGATGGGGCCGGAGTAAATCCGGACAAGCAACAACTCCTACGCCAACTAAAGGCTGGCGAGAGCATGCTGACAAGGGTGAGGCAAGAGAAGAACAAACTTCAAGACACCAATACCCAGCTGGGCGAGGAACTAAAGGATGTTCGTATTCAGCTGTCTTCTTCCGTAAAGGAGAATCGGCGACTTCGAAGCGGCATTTTTAGTAAGTGCCTGAACGAATTCTTGAAAAAAATTCGGTGAGGAAGTTGATTGACAGAGCTATGTCTGTAGGTCTGCTGACAGGTCGTCCTGCGGAGGAAATGCCCGGTTCAACGGGGGACCTTCTTCCCGAGCTGTTGCAACTGCACGAACGAGTTCGGCAGGCAATGCAGGGCGTCGTGCAGGCTATGTCGCCATCCCTCTCCGCGCCCGAAGGCCTTGGGGACCTTGCAAAGAAGCTGGAGGGAGTGCGGCAGTGCTTCCGGTTGTGGAAGATATCGGCCTGTCGTTAAGGTGCCAGGAAGGCATGGGCCATGGTGAAGACTCGGTACGCGAAGGCTGACCCGAACCACATGGCCGAAGTCGGCCCTATGGGTCCTGACGAAAAGGAGATCCCTATCAGTTTAGTATATGGCCAGGTAGAGCTGGCTGCAAAGTATTCTCAACAAAACTGTAAATTAGAACGCCTGTTGGATGGTATTGAAGAAGAATATACCGAGTCGAATTGACTCTGTAATTTAAAATGACATGAAAAATGCCTTCTAGCCAGATTGTAGATCGTTTGTCATTGCGGACCTTTTCGCTTCGACCTCTGGACCCTATAGTCCGGAGTGTGTCCGAATACCCTCTCGATTATGTAAGAACCGGGGCATGCATGGAGACAAGGCGTAGGGGTCATAATTGCTTTAGCAGACAAGTGCCCAACTAGTTATGTTATATTACATGGTTAGTAAGAAACATCTTCCAGGGAGAATAGTTTCGTTAGGGGTTCCTTTCCCTGGGAGGCATGCCCTAAAGTGCATGTCCGAACTGCTAAAAAGAGCAGAAAAGCATCTGGGAGCAGATAAATAAACAAGAAAAATCATCTTTTAGTTCACCGACTGAATATTCCCTTAAGAACACTAGCTTTCGGCTTCACCCAGTCTGAGGCACACATCCGGCTGACCCGGCAGTAATAGTCGTAGAGGTGCTCCCTTTACCACCTAGCCGAACGAACGGGAACGTAGGGGTAAGCACAGGAGCCAGGCAACCTAGCTTGGCCAAAATTTAAGTCATATCGATGCATATAATCGTGTATAAAAGGTTCATGCGGAAGTGTCTCACATGTTTTAGGCATGAGGCCCGTTTATATATAAACTTCTGATAAAGAAGCCCCCAGGTATGATGAGCGCGGGTGGCGCGTCAAGTATGTGCGAACAATGCGCAAGCAAGCCCCTAAGGGCTTGGGAGAAGAGAAAAAAAGGGGGTAGGGAGAAGGAGAGAAATGCCAGACAGCTAATGTGAAAAAATAAAAAAGGGGACAGAGGAAGGAGACGAACACGGAGTCCTGGCGCTAGGCGTAGAATCTTCGTAGGCGTGCTGCGTTCCATGGGTTCGGCTCGAGTCGGTTGTCCGATGCGTTTCGCAGACGGTACGCTCCACCAGTCAGTACTTGGTCGATTGTGAAGGGACTCTCCCATTTGGGCTTTAGTTTGTCCTTTTTCTTGTCCGGCAGGCGTAGGACTAGTTCGCCAACGTTATAAGTTTTGGCCCGTACTTCTCTGCTTTGATATCTTCGAGCCTGCTGTTGATAGAATGTGGAACGGGCTTTTGCCACGTCGCGCTCCTCCTCCAATGCGTCCAAGCTGTCCTGCCGATCGAGCTCGGCTTCTTTTTCTTCGTACATGCGCACGCGAGGTGAGTCATGAATTATGTCGCAGGGCAGGACTGCCTCTGCGCCGTATACCATAAAAAATGGTGTGAATCCGGTAGTGCGATTCGGCATGGTCCGCAGCCCCCCGAGTATGGAGTCAAGCTCCTCTACCCAGTGCGTATTAGATTCCTTGAGGGATCGCACTAGTCTGGGTTTGATGCCGCTCATGATGAGACCGTTGGCTCGCTCGACTTGATCGTTAGTTTCTGGGTGATAGACTGAAGCATAGTCGAGCTTGATGCCCATGTTTTTGCACCAGAGTTTAACTTCGTCGGCCGTGAAGTTTGTGCCATTGTCAGTTATGATGCTGTGGGGGACGCCGTAACGGTGAACAACCCCGGATATGAAGTCTATCACTGGTCCGGATTCGGCCGTCTTTACAGGCTTGGCCACTATCCATTTGGTGAATTTGTCCACCATGACCAGTAGATATTTTTTCTTGTGGGTTCCTCCTTTAAGGGGTCCAACCATGTCAAGCCCCCAGACCGCAAAAGGCCAGGTGATGGTATGGTTTGTAGGGCGGTAGGCGGCATGTGGCTTTGATTACCAAATAATTGGCAACCGACGCATCGCTGCACTAAGTCCTGAGCGTCTGCCTGGGCCGTCGGCCAATAAAATCCAGTACGGAAGGCCTTGCTTACAAGGGCCCAGGCTGCGGCGTGGTGCCCGCCTAGTCCGGCATGAATTTCAGCCAGAAGATTTCGCCCTTCTTCTTCGGAGATACACCTTTGAAGGACTCCGGTTGTGCTCTTCTTATAAAGCTCTCCCTCGTGGACTTTGTAGGCTTTAGATCCCCGCACTATGCAGCTGGCCTCGTTTTGGTCCTCGGGAAGTTCTTGCCTAGTTAGGTAGTCTAGGAATGGTTGTGTCCATGGGGCAATGACTGCCATTATTGTGTGGGCTGACGGTGTTGTTTCGTTAGCAGAGCCACCAACTGTGTCAGAATGTTCGGTGAGGGGTAGTGTGGTTGTGTCCGAGCTATTGTTTCTGGACTCTCCCTCCCATGTTACGGATGGCTTGAAAAGCCTCTCTAGGAAGATGTTGGGAGGGACGGCATCGCGCTTTGCGCTGATGCGTGCCAACACGTCTGCTGCTTGGTTGTTCTCCCGGGCTATATGGTGAAATTCGAGTGCCTCAAACCGGGCTGACATCTTTAAGACGGTGTTGCAATAGGCTGCCATTTTTGGATCTTTGGCGTCAAAGTTTCCATTTATTTGGGATACCGCGAGGTTTGAATCCCCACGGACCTCTAGGCACTGAATGCCCATGGAGACCGCCATCCGGAGACCATGTAGAAGGGCCTCGTATTCGGCTGCGTTGTTGGAGTCCGTGTACATTATTTGGAGTACGTATTGGATTGTATCTCCTGTAGGGGACGTCAGAACGACGCCAGCCCCCGGGCCAGCCAACATTTTGGAGCCGTCGAAGTGCATGATCCAGTTGGAATATGCGCCGTACTCTTTAGGGAGCTCGGCTTCGGTCCATTCGGCGATGAAGTCAGCCAAAACCTGCGATTTGATAGCTCACCGTGGCTTGTAAGTTATATCGAATGGGAGGAGCTCAATGGCCCATTTGGCAAAAACTGCGTCGCGGTTGTTTATAATATCATTAAGAGGTACTTCGGATGCCACTGTTATTGAACACTCTTGGAAATAGTGTCGCAGCTTCCGAGATGCCATGAACACCGCGTATGATATCTTTTGATAATGCGGGTACCGTGACTTGCATGGGGTTAGGACAATGGACACGTAGTAAACTGGTTTTTGGAGAGGAAACTTGTGTCCGTCTGTTTCTCGTTCGATGACGAGCACTGCGCTTACAACTTAATGGGTTGTCGCGATGTATAATAGCATTGGTTCGCCCGTGTTGGGAGCGGCCAGGACCGGATTTGTTGCCAGTACAGCTTTGATTTCTTCGAGTCCGGCCGTGGCGGCATCCGTCCACTCGAAGTGTTCGGTGCGCCGCAGGAGGCGATAAAGGGGTAATGCCTTTTCTCCTAAGCGGGAGATAAAGCGGCTTAGAGCCGCCACGCATCCGGTCAATTTTTGTATTTGCTTGAGATCTTTTGGGATATCCAATTGCGACAAAGCTCGGATCTTGGTTGGGTTTGCCTCAATTCCTCTACCGGATACAATGAAGCCCAAGAGCTTTCTAGCTGGCACGCCGAAAACGCATTTTTCTGGGTTGAGCTTAATGTCATATGCTCGGAGATTGTCGAACGTGAGCCTCAAGTCGTCTACTAGAGTTTCGACATGTTTGGATTTGATGACCACGTCATCTACGTATGCTTCAACTGTTTTGCCGATCTGGTTGGCCAGACATGTCTGAATCATGCACTGATATGTTGCGCTGGCATTTTTGAGCCCGAAGGGCATCGTGTTGAAGCAGAATGGGCCGTATGGGGTGATGAATGCCGTTGTGGCTTGGTCTGACTCTGCCATCTTGATTTGGTGGTAGCCAGAGTATGCATCGAGGAAACACAATGAATCGTTTCCTACAGTGGCGTCGATGATTTGATCAATTCTGGGGAGGGGGAAGGGATCCTTTGGGCAGGCTTTATTTAGGTCTTTGAAATCGACACATAGGCACCAGGATTTGTCCTTCTTTGGTACCATCACTAGGTTTGCTAGCCAGTCCAGATGTTTTATATCTCTGATGAATCCGGCTTTCAGTAGTTTTGCTAGCTCCTCTCCCAATGCTTGTCTCTTGGGTTCGGAGAAACGCCGAAGAGTCTGCTTAACGGGCTTGAACCCTTTTAGGATGTTCAGGCTGTGCTCGGCCAGCCTGCGTGGGATTCTTGGCATGTCTGAAGGGTGCCAGGCAAAAATGACCCAATTTTCTCGTAGGAATTCTATGAGTGCGGCCTCTACATCAGGTTTTAGTTGTGCCCCGATGGAGGCCATTTTTGTGGTGTCCGTTGGATGGACTTGGAACTTGACTATTTCGTCTACCGACTTGAAGGAGGTGGACTTGGATCTTTTGTCGAGTAGCACGTCGTCCCTGTCCACCGTGGAGCGCAACACAGTTAGTTCCTCAGCCGCCAGGGCTTCGGATAATGCCTCAAGGGCTAGTGCGGCTGTCTTGTTTTCGGCGCGGAGCGCTGTGTCCGGATCACTAGCAAGAGTGATGATTCCGTTGGGTCCGGGCATTTTGAGATTCATGTACCCGTAATGGGGTATAGCTTGAAAAATTGTGAAAGCTTCTCGCCCTAACAGAGCGTGGTATCCGCTGCTGAACGGGGCCACTTGAAATGTGACCTCCTCGGATCTGTAATTATCCGGCGTGCCGAACACCACGTCCAGTGTGATTTTCCCTGAACAGCATGCTTCCCGGTTGGGGATTATTCCTCTAAAGGTTGTGTTGCTTCGCTCAATGCGGCTCCAGTCTTTTTCCATTTTTCGCAGTGTTTCCTCATAGATGAGGTTTAATCTGCTGCCGCCGTCCATGAGTACCTTTGTAAGCCGGAAGCCATCCACTATCGGGTTGAGGATCAATGCGGCTGGTGCTCTGGCTGGCCGGAATTTAGGTTCGTCACTGGCATTAAAAGTAATAGCCGTGTCACTCCATGGATTTATTGTTGCTACCTGGTAGACTTCGGCAAGGCTGCGGAGCGTTCGCTTCCTCGCATTGTTTGATGCGAAAGTCTCGAAGACTATTGACATCGTACTGGCGTTTCTGGGGTGGTGCTCTGTGGGTTCTGGAGTTAGAAGCTCCTCGCCACTCCTGGCCACCTGCCGGAGTATCCAACATGCTCTAAGGGTATGAGTTGGTGCGACTTCCCCTGAACTGTGAATTTTACAGGGTCCATTGAGCCATCCCTCCAGTACGGTCCCATACCCTATAGAGGGTTTTTGTTTTTTGCTGTTTGACTTAAGTGCCTAGCGATAATGCGCTCTTTTGTTTTGGATTGGGATTGTATTCAGGGCCGGATTGTCCCAGAATTTCGTTTCGGTTTTCCGAACGCTTTCTGTCGCACAGTACTTTTGTACTATGGATGTCAAGTCGGTGAAGCGTGTAATTTCGCGATGACTTATGGCTTTGAGGATTCCGATGTCTGTGTAGTTGTTACAGAAGAATGTAATTGCATCCTTCTCACGGCAGTCCTTTATCCTGTTTATAACCAGGAGGAATCTGGCCCAGTAGTGGTGTACTGTTTCCCCGGGCTCTTGCCGTATTTGGGATAGATCCCTTGTAGTTGGGTGGGCGGGTGGATATAAATCCGAAACCTCGCCCAATCTAAGATTCAGGGGCCAAGAAATTTCCGAATCCGGAAGCTTGTTTTCTTAGACGTTATTGAATGAATCAGTCCGGCTGCCTGATGTCGGTGTCATAACCGGCGGATCTCGGGTAGGGGGTCCCGAACTGTGCGTCTAGGCGGATGGTAACAGGAGACAAGGGACATGATGTTTTACCCAGGTTCGGGCCCTCTTGATGGAGGTAAAACCCTACGTCCTGCTTGATTAATATTGATGATGTGTGTTACAAGAGTGGATATACCACGAGAGCAAGGAGGCTAAACCCTAGAAGCTAGCCTATGGTATGCTTGTTGTTCGACCTATGGACTAAAGCCATCCAGTTTATATAGACACCGGAGAGGGCTAGGGTTACACAGAGTCGGTTACAATGGTAGGAAAGCTACATATCTGTATCGCCAAGCTTGCCTTCCACGCCAAGGAAAGTCCCATCCGGACACGGGACGAAGTCTTCAATCTTGTATCTTCATAGTCTTGGAGTCCGACCGATGATGATAGTTCGGCTATCCGGACACCCCCTAGTCCGGAACTCCCTCAGTAGCCCCTGAACCAGGCTTTAATGACGACGAGTCCGGCGCGCATGTTGTCTTCGGCATTGCAAGGCGGGTTCTTCCTCTGAATAATTTATAATAGATTGTGAACACCAGGATAGTGTCCGGCGCTGCAAAAATAAATTCCACGCACCACCGTAGAGAGAATAACATTACAGAAGTTCAATCTGCTGACGTATTTTGTGGCGTGACGTCATACCACTACCAAGCCTTTACCCAAATTGTTTTTATTGTTCCACCTCCGCGCGTTTACTGAAGCAGTTTCCTTTGCACGTCTTGTCGAAGCAGAGATCGTGTTCCCCTTATTCCGGGATTCCCATCAATACGGACGTGGGTAACCCAACCTCGCCATTGATTGTGACGCTTGGGAGATAAGCGAGTCTTACCAGGCTGGTGGGGACACATGTTTTTGTCCGCCCATATAAGGGGATAAAGATCCAACCCTTTACCTGTGCCTTCTTCCTCCTTGGCTTATCCATCTCCGCGAACTCGAGCTCCAGCGCCCAAGTCTACACTTCTCACCTCAACCTTCTCCAACTATGTCCGGAGCGGGAGGCAAGTGGATGGCCTCCTCCGTCACGGAGGGGCAGATCCAGAAGCTGCACGACGCCGGATATTTGTCCAGCGACATCGCGCATCGGCTCCCCGACGAGGGAGAGCTCATCCCCACCCCCAGGCCCCATGAGAGGGTAGTATTTCTTCCCCATTTCCTCCGCGGACTAGGCTTCCCACTTCATCCCTTTGTCCGGGGGCTCATGTTCTACTACGTCCTAGATTTCCATGATCTGGCCCCGAATTTCATCCTCAACATCTCGGCGTTTATCGTCGTGTGCGAGGCCTTCCTCTGCATCCAGCCCCATTTCCTCTTGTGGCTCAAGACCTTTAGTGTCAAGCCGAAGGTTGTGAACGGCAGCCAAGCGGAGTGCGGAGGCGCCATGGTGGGCAGGATGTCCCACGTTACGTGGCTGGAGGGCACTTTCATGGAAACCATTAAGGGGTGGCAATCGGGGTGGCTCTACATCACCGAGCCACATGACCCTGATTGGGTAGCGGCCCCCGAATTCAGATCCGGCATCCCTACACGGCTCACCTCCTGGAAAGAGAGTGGCCGGATCTGGGAGGATTTGGAGGAGCTGACCGGACTCCAAGCCTGTATCCAGAAGCTGGTGGACAAGAAGCTCAAGCTTGTCAACATAGTCCAGGTCATGCTCATCCGCCAGATTCTCCCGTGCCAACGACGGGGCTTCAACATGTGGGAGTTTGATCCGGCGCTGCACCAGACTCTGAGCGGGCTCTTCGACACTACATACAAAGATGTCTGGAAGGTGCTGTTCAAAGGCGCCGAGGCTCCCGCATCTGCTACTGAAGATCGCGGATTCCGCTCGCAGCATCTAGCTGACGAGGTAAGTGATTTCGCCACTTGTTTTCCATAGTTTGACTCTATGCGGGATCTAAACTCCCTTTACCTTTGACAGGACTGGTTGGCGAAGGCCGAACGGACTATCTGTCCGGCCCCATTGCCAGAGGATCCAGCGGACGCCCGCCTAACGGGGCTGCTGGCTCCGGCACCCCACGTGGTGCCGGAGAAGAAGGCCAAGAAGAAGGCCACGGGGACTCGGAAGAGTTCCCATTTTCAGGTGCTATCGGATGATGAATCCGAGGCCGACTCCTCCCACCAAGGCGAGGAGGAGAAGAAGAAAGCCTCTTCCCCAGCGGGGGGAGGGAAGAAAAGGAAGGCCTCCCCAACAAGGGAGGCCGAGGGGTCCAAGAAGGGAAAAACTCTTCCCCCGGGCTGCTCCGCCAACGCCAGTGACGACGACGAGGACTGGCCTCCAAGGGCCAAGCCCCTGGCGAGATCGTAAGTATCCGGACTCCCGAATAACTTCATGGTTTTTATTTTTCGCCACATAATGTCTTTCTAATGCCGCATACAACCCTGCAGTCCCCTAAGGATGATCTTCCCGCTTCATCGAGCGGGTCCTTAGGTGCGTCGGATATGGATTCTCTTCCGACTGCCTCCACCCCCCGTGACGCGGATGATGCCGAGGTGGGATCCCAGGAAGGGACCCACCAGGAGGAGAGGGCCCCGGAGGTGTCGCAGGACAACCTCCCGGACTTTGCACCGGACTCGGCCCCGGAACCCACAGTGGCTCCACAGTCCGGCGGGCGACCCCTTCGTAAGAAGGCAAGACCGTGACGCTGGCAGCCTCCGTCCAACCGAAGGCACCGGATAGCTTGCTGGAGGTGCTCAATGGCGCCTCCATCAAAGAGGAACACCGCACCGTTATGAGCGCGGTGATTCAGAAGGTGCAGCTTGCCAAGAGCGGGCTGACCGAAGCCTGCAGCAGCCTTCTAACAGGCTTTGAGGTAAGAATTTCAATATGTATAAAATGGTACCGCATAGACAGTAGCCCCTGATGGTCGGTTCGTTGTTCGGAAAGAAAAGCCGGACTGAGGATCTAAAAAGATATACGCAGGAGTCATAATAAATATGTCAATATGTGATTGCAGGTTGTGTTGCTGACCTCTGCCGCACTGACTGCGGAGGTCAATATTTTGAAGGAAAACCTCGAGCGGTCCGAGAACGAGCTCGGCCGTGCCAAGAAGCAGCTCGAGGACAAGGAAGGTGAGTAACACCTTATTAAAATTGTACCTTATAGAAAAGGATTTTGGTTGCAAAAAATAATGACAAGGATAACGTGGGTATTGCAGGGGCCACTAACGAGGTGGCGACCCTGAAAGAGGCGGTGGCCGCGGCCGAACGCAATGCGGCCGCGGAGCGCATCGAGCGAGAGAAGCAGGAGGCGCGGGTGGCGGAGGTACAGCAAGAGCTCCAGGATCTCGTGAAAAAACATGAGAGCCTGGAGCGTGACTCGAAGACTCGAGAGTCTGAGCTTGCAACGGCTCTTGAGAGTGCCAAAGCCGCTAAGGACGAAGCCTACAAGGCCCTCCAGGAGATTGAGGCGGTGAAGAAAATAGCAGCGGGTAAGCCATTTTTCATGCAAAGTAAGCATGTGAGCGTTAATTACCTATTGCTTACCTGAATTCGGAGCTCTCCAGGAGCGTTCGCAGATCTTCCTCGCAGCGTGTCCGATGCTGCCGCATTCCACCGGGCCGAGGAGGGGAGCTCGACGGAGAAGGTCTTCTGGTCTCAGTATGCTGAGGATGGACATCCGGTGCCCCTTAGTGACCAGCTGAAGCAGCTGGTCGAGCTCCACAAGGCGGCCGAACAGGCCATGAAGGGCCTCATAGTTCGGCTGTGGCCTAAGGAGGCCATGTCTGGGAGCTACTTTGGCTTGGTGCGGCGGCTGGTGGATGCGTGCCCGTGGGTTGAAGTCATCAAGCACTCCGCCTGTATTGAGGGTGCCCGTTGGGCCCTTGCCCGCGCAAAGGTGCACTGGGGCAAGATGGATGCCCAGAAGCTTGTGACGGACCCGCCACCAGAGGGCAAGGAGCATCGCATGCCCGAGAAGTATTATAAGAGTGTGCTGAAGGGCGCCCACGCTATTGCGGGGGAGTGCTCCAAAGATGTAATTTTTTAGTAGACTCACATTTTGTTATCCTGTGCGCTGAAAACTTAGTTCATATGCGCTAAGCAACGCTTGTTAATTTAAAATATTACCTTCTGTGCGGCTGTTTATCAAATCTGAGAGATGGCAAGTCGTCGGCTTCAGCCCCCATGCCACGAGTGCTGGGGTGTTCAGGATAAACTTGAGCACTCTTGTTCCCATTTTTGGGTCCATCTAGGGAGGCGCTCAACACAGCGAACAAGGCAACCGGACTTATAATGCTTGAACACTCTCACTTAGCCATAGAATTCTATAATTTTAAATTTCGGCGAAGCCCCTAGTCTTCGGAAGGCCGAATTTGGGGCGCTATCCATGCCTGGGCCGGACAAGATACGGCTCCTCGCTCTAAGCGGCATAAGTCTTTAAGGACTCGCAAAAACCTCTCGAACAGCAATCGGCTCTCGCCTCATCATGACGGTCAGTTTTAGCTTTCTCCACTGAGGCATTAACCCAGCTCAACTGGGGCGCAATCGCAGTGGTTCTCCCAGTGCTACCTTAGCCGATACAATGGAACGTAAGGTACCAAAACATGGGAGCCGGGCAAACCCAACTATTGACCCAAGACATGATTCGGAGCCGATGCATATAATGTTATAAGTTCGGGGTGCCGCACTTGTGAAAGTGTTCAGACTTATCACACCATGATGCGGGAAACATAAGCCCCTGGTGTGTTTTAACCGTACCAAAGTGTACAGATGCGACATGTCGTAAATGAACATATGTATGAAAAAGAAATGTAATTATAAGCAAAAAGGTGCTGCATTGTTTTATTCAATAAGTGTTGCAGAACGATACAAATAGTGCGATAAGCAAGGGATGGGACTGTTAAACATGTCCCCCTCCAGGGGTAGGCTGCGGATTGGTGTATAAAAATGCTCGTAATGGAGACCACCTGTATATTCGTTGTAGCCTTTATCCTTCCCTGGCTGTTGCATCGTGAGTTCGGCAGGTCTGCTGCCGGACTGGGCCTCTGACGAACGGAGTCCTGTGGGTAAAAAAATAAAAGGTAAAAAGAAAAAAAGAAGAACGACACACTTGAGAGCCCCTGGTGTGGTTGAGCCGCAATCTGGGCTTATCGTGGTCGTGCCCCTCTCCCCATGCCGATGGTATCTTATGAGCGTAATGGTGTACGCGAAGGACCTGTTTTGATGTTTTGCAGGGGCTAGGGTTGGGGCCGCACTGCTACGCGTGCTCGGAATGTGCCAGGTGGTCTTGTTATAGGTTACTCCGGGCGCGCTTAGCTATGTCCGGTCGCTTAACGGCTGGACTCGAGAATTGCCTTAAGAGGCTGCATTGTACTTCTGCCGCGAGAGCTGCTGTATGTTCCTCCGTTCGGAGAGAACGTTCAGTGTTTCCGTTGACCGTGATGACTCCTCGAGGGTCTGGCATCTTGAGCTTGAGGTATGCGTAGTGCGGCACCGCGTTGAACTTTGCAAACGCCGTACATCCGAGCAAGGCATGATAGCCGCTGCGGAACGGGACTATGTCGAAGATTAACTCCTCGCTTCGGAAGTTATCCGGGGATCCGAAGACCACTTCCAGTGTAACTGAGCCTGTACAATTGGCTTCTACACCTGGTATGACGCCTTTAAAGGTCGTCTTGGTAGGTTTAATCCTTGAGGGGTCTATGCCCATTTTGCGCACTGTATCCTGATAGAGCAGGTTCAGGCTGCTGCCGCCGTCCATCAGGACTCTGGTGAGGTGAAATCCATCGACAATTGGGTCTAAGACCAATGCGGCGAATCCGCGGTGGCGGATGCTGGTGGGGTGGTCCCTTCGGTCAAAAGTGATCGGGCAGGAGGACCATGGATTGAACTTCGGGGCGACTGGCTCCATCGCGTATACATCCCTGAGTGCACGCTTCCGCTCCCTTTTGGGTATGTGCTTTGCGTATATCATGTTCACCGTCCGCACCTGTGGGGGGAAACCCTTCTGTCCTCTATTGTTCGGCGGTCGGGTCTTTTCCTCGTCATCGCTATGCAGCCCCTTGTCATTGTTTTCGGCAATTAACTTGCCAGCCTGCTTGAATACCCAACAGTCCCTGTTGGTGTGGTTGGTTGGTTTTTCGGGGGTGCCGTGTATCTGGCACGAGCGGTCGAGTATTCGGTCCAAATTGGACGGACCCGGAGTAGTTCTTTTGAATGGCTTTTTCCGCTGATCGGGTTTAGAGCCTCTGAATCCGGCATTAACTGCCGTATCCTCACTATTGTCGCCGTTGATGCGGTGCTTGTTTTTGTTACGACGTGACCTGCCATTTCGGTCCTTGAAATCCGGACTGCCAGAATTTTTGCTGAGGTTATTGCTGCATGCTAGCCAGCTATCCTCACCCGCGCAGAAGCGGCATGGTTTTAAATAGCGGCCGCTATTGCGGTAGCGTGGCCTGGCCGCTACAAGTTAAACGCTGCGGTAGTATCTAGCGTGATTGGCACGATGCGGCCGCAATAGCGACTGTCAGAGCGCAATAGCGGACATTTAGGTGTTGTTGGTTGCGGTCATAGCGGGCAAATTTCAGACGCGCACCCAACCGGACAACCCTAAATCCACTCACTCTCTCTCCTCTCCGGTTGGCGGCTGGCGACCAGCGCCTCCCCTAGATCCAGCGGCAGCACGGCTGATAGGACGGAGAGGCGGAGAAGAGATCATCGGATGGCGCTCCCCTAGCACTCACTGTCTCCCCGTTCGTTGACTGGGTGGCCACTTCTTGCTCGGCTCGATGCCCTTCACCGGTCAACGATGGGCCAACGCAGCGAGTCGTGGGCTCGTGGGTCATGGCAGACCCTCAGTAGGATGGCGGCGACCACATCCGCTCCGCTGTCCCCTTCCTGTGCAGCTGCTCAACGCCCTACTTCTCGACGTCCCAATCCGGCTGCCCGACTTCCCAACTGCTTCTTCTCACCACGCTTCACCACCTCAAGGAGTCAAGGTATAGGCTCTCTCTGCTTTTAGTTTATACTGATCGATGCATAGCCTAGTAGACAAAATTGGGGGAAGCCCAGATCTTAGATCCGTACGTCAGTACATAGTCTCTGCTTTTTATTTGTACACAGCTCACTGCTCACCGTGGTTCTCCTCGGCTAGAACAAGCAGCAGATGCATCACTGAACAAATTTTAGTTTATACTGGTAAATCTGTCCGGTAGACAGTACTCAGTACATACTCTGTACATTTTATCTGTACTGTTAAATGTTGTTTATGAATTCAGTTTGTACTGATAAACTTGCAGTCTTTGCCTTCTATTTGTACTGTTAAATTTTGTTTTATATATTCAGTTTTTACTGATAAACTTTCACAATACAGTCTTTTTCTTTTGTTATACTGATAAATGTTCTTCTATATATTCAGTTTTTCCTGATGTACAGTCTTTTCCTTTGTTTATACTGATAAATGTTGTTTACTTATTTTTTCTGCAAATAGCTTATGTTTATTTCTTTCTTTTTGCAGTAGTAGGCTACTAGCACAACGTCATCAGTAGGATTAGGGGCTTCTTCTGCTGCCGCAACCAGAAGAACACGAAAAAACCCAACCTGGGAGCATGCTTTACCAATTATTGATGAATTCAGAACCAAGAACAGAGTTGGATGCAGATACTGCTTGAACTTTTTCAATGGTGGCATTACCAGATTTAAGAAGCACTTGGCTGGAATAAAAAAGAATTCTGTATGTTGCCGACAGGTTCCTGATCATGTTAAAGAGCAGATGCTTACATTGATAGCTGAGAATGAGAAAAAGAAGGATAAATCACTGAAGAAAATGTTGGAGTTGCAAGAGGAGGTTAGAGAGATGTATGGTCAGAGTGGGAATGAGGATTCAGATTGTACAATCGTTGATTATCTTGCTACTACAGCAAGTGGAAGCTCTCAAGTTCCTAAGAAGCCTCAGACCAAGGGTCCAATGGATAAGTATCGAGCACGGCCAGGATTGGGAAAGCAAACTACAGTGAATGCACATTACAAGGTCAAAGAAGCAAAGATAACTTATGATTATATCTGTGACTTCTTTATTGATGGTGCCCTTGCTCATAACATTGCTAGTCTTACATCATTTGCTCGAACGGTAGAAGAAATGGTTGTACTTTTGGTTATTAGGCGATGGTCTAATGGATCATGGAGTACGAATGTTTAAATATATGATATTACTAGCTCTTGGTTGTACTTTTGAAGTCTGAACTTATTTATGAAATGATGAAGTAGAATGCCTGTGAAACAAATCTGTTTGTGTTTGGTGTTTAATAATAGTATTTGTTTGCATGGTAACATGCTTGAATATTGTCCAGATGGACCAATTTTTTGTGTAGATGCTTATATAAAAGACAATTATTCGATTCAATACTTGTATTGTTTGTCAACAGTTTGGAAATATACATAACAATCTCAAATTTGCAAGTGTTTTTAAAAATCCGCTATGCGGACATAGCGTCCGCAATATCACCCGCTATCCGCATTCCGCTATGCTGACCTCAATCCGCTATCAGCCCACTATCCGCTATTTAAAACCTTGAGAAGCGGGTCATGAGTGATGTGAGGGCTGCCATGGATTTTGGCTTTTCCTGTCCCAGGTGCCAGGCAAGCCACTCGTCGCGGATGTTATGCTTGAAGGCCGCGAGGGCCTCCGCATCCGGACAGTCGACGATTTGGTTTTTCTTGGTTAAGAACCATGTCCAGAATTGTCTGGCCGATTCGTCTGGCTGCTGAATTATGTGGCTTAGGTCATCAGCGTATGGTGGTCGTACATACGTGCCTTGGAAGTTATCAAGGAATGCGGCTTCCAGGTCTTTCCAACTCCCAATTGACTCTGCTGGCAAGCTGTTAAGCCAATGCCGGGCTGGTCCTTTAAGCTTGAGGGGGAGATATTTGATGGCGTGAAGATCGTCACCGCGGGCCATGTGGATGTGAAGAAGATAGTCTTTGATCCAAACCGCGGGGTCTGTTGTGCCATCTAAGATTCGATATTCACGGGCTTAAACCCTTCAGGGATTTGATGATCCATTACTTCATCCGTGAAGCATAGTGGGTGTGCGGCGCCTCTGTACTGGGCGATATCACGAAGGAGCTCAAAAGAGCTTTGTCTGTTTTGTTCGGCTCGGCCGGACTTACTGTGTCCGGCGCGACGGTTGTCGTCACGTACCGTGGGGCGCCCACGCGATCCATAGATCGATCTTGATTGTCTTGCCTTATCCTCCAATATGTCTCGCAAGTCCGGAGCATTCCCCTGTGGCCTTGTGCTTTTTGAGCGATGCCGGGGTACGGGTCTAGTGAAGGGCCTAGAGGCCTCTCTGTCGCGACCACGGGGTGGTCGGTCAGCCGTATTGTCTCCTGGTGATGCGGGATCATACGCTTCCTCCTCTAATCGGGGGAGCAGCTTGCGTTTAGGGTAGCTTTTGGAGGGGCGTTCGAGCTCATGCTCTTCGGCCGCGAGGACTTCAATCCATTTGTCGGCTAGCAGATCTTGATCAGCTCTAAGCTGTTGCTGCTTTTTCTTGAGGCTGTTCGCCGTGGCCAATAGCCTGCGTTTAAAACTCTCTAGTTCGACGGGATCCTCAGGCACGACGAATTCATCGTCGTCGAGGCTTGCTTCGTCTCCAGAGGGAGGCATATAATCCTCTACCTCTTCTTCTGCTGCTCTCTCATGAGGGCTGGCGTCTCCATCCTCCTGTGCTGGGTCTTGCTGGAGTGGGTTGTCTTCAGCACTGTCCGGTGTATTATTATCTCCGGTGCCGGAATCTTCATTCTTGCTGTGGCGGGATTTAGAGCGGCGCCGCTGACGCCGACGCTTGGGCTGTTTCTTGGAGGGGTCATCCTCCTCTGTTCCTTCGCCATTCCCATCCTTTGGGATATCCACCATGTATATGTCATATGATGAGGTGGCTTTCCAGTGCCCGGTCGGCGCTGGTTCTTGGTCGTCTCCGGCATCGTTGTCCATACCATCGATGTCTTCGGAGTCGTAGTCTAGCATGTCGGTTAGATCGTCGACAGCGGCTACCAAGTGGGTGGTGGGTGGGCTTTGAATTTCATCGTCGTCCGCATCCCAACCGTCCTGACCGCAGTCCGGCCAGGGCTCTCCTGATAACGAGAGATATTTTAGCGAACTCAAGATGTCGCCGAAAGGTGAGTGTTGAAAGATGTCCGCTGCGGTGAACTCCATGATCGGCGGCCAATCGGATTCGATCGGAGGGGGCGCGGGAGGTTTGGAGTCCGGCAAGGAGTCCGGCACCTCAGAGTCACGAGCTTTATGAGGGACAAGGTCAGTGTTCGGCTCTATTGCCGTAGAGGTTGCAGCCCCCGAGGCGGTGTCTAGCCATCCATCCTCGATCTACGCAGCCGGCTCTGAATTGAAGATCGGAGCGGGTTCGAGTGCGGCCTCCAGGGTACTGTCCGGCTGCAGAGCTAAATCATGCTTGCCGTGACAGTGCGGCACGCTCGGCTGTGGCTCGAATCCATCGAGGATCAAGTCCCCGCGGATGTCAGCCGTGAAGTTTAAACTTCCAAATCTGACCTGACGGCCAGGGGCGTAGCTTTCGATCTGCTCCAGATGGCCAAGCGAATTGGCCCGCAGTGCGAAGCCGCCGAATACAAAGATCTGTCTGGGGAGAAAGGTCTTACCCTGGACTCCGTCGTTGATGATGGTCGAAGAAGCCATCGAGCCTATAGGTGACGACAAAGAGGAACTCTCAATGAAAGCACCAATGTCAGTGTCAAAACCGGCGGATCTCGGGTAGGGGGTCCCGAACTGTGCGTCTAGGCGGATGGTAATAGGAGACAAGGGACACGATGTTTTACCCAGGTTCGGGCCCTCTTGATGGAGGTAAAACCCTACGTCCTGCTTGATTAATATTGATGATGTGTGTTACAAGAGTGGATCTACCACGAGATCAAGGAGGCTAAACCCTAGAAGCTAGCCTATGGTATGATTGTTGTTCGTCCTATGGACTAAAGCCATCCGGTTTATATAGACACCGGAGAGGGCTAGGGTTACACAGAGTCAGTTACAATGGTAGGAAAGCTACATATCCGTATCGCCAAGCTTTCCTTCCACGCCAAGGAAAGTCCCATCCGGACATGGGACGAAGTCTTCAATCTTGTATCTTCATAGTCTTGGAGTCCGGCCGATGATGATAGTGAAGGAAATATGCCCTAGAGGCAATAATAAAGTTATTATTTATTTCCTCATATCTTGATAAATGTTTATTATTCATGCTAGAATTGTATTAACCGGAAACATGATACATGTGTGAATACATAGACAAACATATAGTCACTAGTATGCCTCTACTTGACTAGCTCATTAATCAAAGATGGTTATGTTTCCTAACCATAGACATGTGTTGTCATTTGATTAATGGGATCACATCATTAGGAGAATGATGTGATTGACATGACCCATTCCGTTAGCCTAGCACTTGATCGTTTAGTATATTGCTATTGCTTTCTTCATGCTTATACATGTTCCTGTAACCATGAGAATTATGCAACTCCAGTTTACCGGAGGAACACTTTGGGTACTACCAAACGTCACAACGTAACTGGGTGATTATAAAGGAGTACTTCAGGTGTCTCTGAAGGTACATGTTGAGTTGGCGTATTTCGAGATTAGGTTTTGTCACTCCGATTGCCGGAGAGGTATCTCTGGGCCCTCTCAGTAATGCACATCATTATAAGCCTTGCAAGCAATGTGACCAAATGAGTTGGTTACGGGATGATGCATTACGGAACGAGTAAAGAGACTTGCCGGTAACGAGATTCAACTAGGTATTTGATACCGACGATCAAATCTCGGGCAAGTAACATACCGATGACAAATGGAACAACGTATGTTGTTATGCGGTTTTGACCGATAAAGATCTTCGTAGAATATGTAGGAACCAATATGGGCATCCAGGTTCTGCGATTGGTTATTGACCGAGAATAGTTCTAGGTCATGTCTACATAGTTCTCGAACCCGTAGGGTCCGCACGCTTAACGTTACGATGACAGTTTTATTATGAGTTTATAAGTTTTGATGTACCGAAGTTTGTTCAGAGTCCCGGATGTGATCACGGACGTAACGAGGAGTCTTGAAATGGTCGAGACATAAAGATCGATATATTGGAAGCCTACATTTGGACATCGGAATCGTTCCGGGTGAAATCGGCATTTTACCGGAGTACCGGGAGGTTACCGGAACCCCCCGGGGGGTTATTGGGCCTACATGGGCCTCGAGGGAGAAGAGGGAAGGAGGCAGGAGGGGGCCGCGCGCCCCTCCCCTTCCTAGTTCGAATAGGACAAGGGAAGGGGGGCGGCACCCCCCCTTTCCTTCCCCTCTTCCTCCTCTTTCCCCCCTTCTCCTATTCCAACTAGGAAAGAAGGGAGTCCTACTCCCGGTGGGAGTAGGACTCCCCCCTTGGCGCGCCCTCCTTGGCCGGCCGCCTCCTTCCCCTTGCTCCTTTATATACGGGGGCGGGGGGCACTCCATAGACACACAAGTTGATCTACGGATCGTTCCTTAGCCGTGTGCGGTGCCCCCCTCCACCATATTCCACCTCAGTCATATCGTCGCGGAGTTTAAGCGAAGCCCTGCGCCGGTAGAGCATCATCATCGTCACCACGCCGTCGTGCTGACGGAACTCATCCCCGAAGCTTTGCTGGATCGGAGCCCGGGGATCGTCATCGAGCTAAACGTGTGTTGAACTCGGAGGTGCCTACGTTCGGTACTTGGATCGGTCGGATCGTGAAGACGTACGACTACATCAACTGCGTTGTCATAACGCTTCCGCTTACTGTCTACGAGGGTACATGGACAACACTCTCCCCTCTTGTTGCTATGCCATCACCATGATCTTGCGTGTATGTAGGAATTTTTTTGAAATTACTACGTTCCCCAACAGTGGTATCAGAGCCAGGTTTTATGCGTTGATGTTATATGCACGAGTAGAACACAAGTGAGTTGTGGGCGATACAAGTCATACTGCTTACCAGCATGTCATACTTTGGTTCGACGGTATTGTGAGATGAAGCGGCCCAGACCGACATTACGCGTACGCTTACGCGAGACTGGTTTCACCGTTGCGAGCACTCGTGCTTAAAGGTGGCTGGCGGGTGTCTGTCTCTCTCACTTTACCTGAATCGAGTGTGGCTATGCCCGGTCCTTGCGAAGGTTAAAACAGCACTAACTTGACGAACTATCGTTGTGGTTTTGATGCGTAGGTAAGAACGGTTCTTGCTAAGCCCGTAGCAGCCACGTAAAATTTGCAACAACAAAGTAGAGGACGTCTAACTTGTTTTTGCAGGGCATGTTCTGATGTGATATGGTCAAGACGTGATGCTATATTTTATTGTATGAGATGATCATGTTTTGTAACCGAAGTTATCGGCAACTGGCTGGAGCCATATGGTTGTCGCTTTATTGTATGAAATGCAAATGCCCTGTAATTGCTTTACTTTATCTCTAAGCGGTAGCGATAGTCGTAGAAACAATAGATGGCGTAACGACAACGATGCTACGATGGAGATCAAGGTGTCGCGCCGGTGATGATGGTGATCACGATGGTGCTTCGAAGATGGAGATCACAAGCACAAGATGATGATGGCCATATCATATCACTTATATTGATTGCATGTGATGTTTATCCTTTATGCATCTTATCTTGCTTTGATTGACGGTAGCATTTTAAGATGATCTCTCACTAATAATCAAGAAGTGTTCTCCCTGAGTATGCACCGTTGCGAAAGTTCTTCGTGCTGAGACACCACGTGATGATCGGGTGTGATAGGCTCTACGTTCAAATACAACGGGTGCAAAACAGTTGCACACACGGAATACTCAGGTCATACTTGACGAGCCTAGCATATACAGATATGGTCTCTAAACACGGAGACCAAAAGGTCGAACGTGAATCATATAGTAGATATGATCAACATAGTGATGTTCACCATTAAAACTACTCCATCTCACGTGATGATCGGACATGGTTTAGTTGATTTGGATCACGTGATCACTTAGATGACTAGAGAGATGTCTGTCTAAGTGGGAGTTCTTAAGTAATATGATTAATTGAACTTAAATTTATCATGAACTTAGTACCTGATAGTATCTTGCTTGTCTATGTTTGTTTGTAGATAGATGGCTCGTGCTGTTGTTCCGTTGAATTTTAATGCGTTCCTTGAGAAAGCAAAGTTGAAAGATGATGGTAGCAATTACACGGACTGGGTCCGTAACCTGAGGATTATCCTCATTGCTGCACAGAAAAGTTACGTCCTGGAAGCACCGCTGGGTGCTAGGCCTGCTACTGATGCAACTGACGACGTTAAGAACGTCTGGCAGAGCAAAGCTGATGACTACTCGATAGTTCAGTGTGCCATGCTTTACGGCTTAGAACCGGGTCTTCAACAACGTTTCGAACGTCATGGAGCATATGCGATGTTCCAGGAGTTGAAGTTAATATTTCAAGCAAATGCCCAGATTGAGAGATATGAAGTCTCCAATAAGTTCTATAGCTTCAAGATGGAGGAGAATAGTTCTGTCAGTGAACATATACTCAAAATGTCTGGGTATAATAATCACTTGATTCAACTGGGAGTTAATCTTCCTGATGATAGTGTCATTGACAGAATTCTTCAATCACTGCCACCAAGCTACAAGAGCTTCGTGATGAACTATAATATGCAAGGGATGAATAAGACTATTCAAGAGCTCTTCGCGATGCTAAAAGCCGTGGAGGTAGAAATCAAAAAGGAGCATCAAGTGTTGATGGTTAACAACACCACCAGTTTCAAGAAAAAGGGCAAAGGGAATAAGAAGGGGAACTTCAAAAAGAACAGCAAGCAAGTTGTTGCTCAAGAGAAGAAACCCAAGTCTGGACCTAAACCTGAAACTGAGTGCTTCTACTGCAAGCAGACTGGACACTGGAAGCGGAACTGCCCCAAGTATTTGGCGGATAAGAAGGATGGCAAAGTGAACAAAGGTATATGTGATATACATGTTATTGATGTGTACCTTACTAATGCTCGCAGTAGCACCTGGGTATTTGATACTGGTTCTGCTGCTAATATTTGCAACTCGAAATAGGGACTATGAATTAAGCGAAGATTGGCTAAGGACGAGGTGACGATGCGCGTGGGAAATGGTTCCAAAGTCGATGTGATCGCAGTCGGCACGCTACCTCTACATCTACCATCGGGATTAGTTTTAGACCTAAATAATTGTTATTTGGTGCCAGCGTTGAGCGTGAACATTATATCTGGATCTTGTTTGATGCGAGACGGTTATTCATTTAAATCAGAGAATAATGGTTGTTCTATTTATATGAGTAATATCTTTTATGGTCATGCACCCTTGAAAAGTGGTCTATGTTTATTGAATCACGATAGTAGTAATACACATATTCATAGTGTTGAAACCAAAAGATGCAGAGTTGATAACGGTAGTGCAACTTATTTGTGGCACTACCGTTTAGGTCATATCGGTGTAAAGCGCATGAAGAAACTCCATACTGATGGGCTTTTGGAATCACTTGATTGTGAATCACTTGGTACTTGTGAACCATGCCTCATGGGCAAGATGACTAAAACGCCGTTCTCCGGAACTATGGAGCGAGCAACTGATTTGTTGGAAATCATGCATACTGATGTTTGTGGTCCAATGAATGTTGAGGCTCGCGGCGGGTATCGTTATTTTCTCACCTTCACAGATGATTTGAGCAGATATGGGTATATCTACTTGATGAAACACAAGTCTGACACATTTGAAAAGTTCAAAGAATTTCAGAGTGAAGTGGAAAATCATCGTAACAAGAAAATAAAATTTCTACGATCTGATCGTGGAGGAGAATATTTGAGTTACGAGTTTGGTCTACACTTGAAACAATGCGGAATAGTTTCGCAACTCACTCCACCCGGAACACCACAGCGAAATGGTGTGTCCGAACGTCGTAATCGTACTTTACTAGATATGGTGCGATCTATGATGTCTCTTACTGATTTACCGCTATCGTTTTGGGGTTATGCTTTAGAGACGGTCGCATTCACGTTAAATAGGGCACCATCAAAATCCGTTGAGACGACGCCTTATGAACTTTGGTTTGGCAAGAAACCAAAGTTGTCGTTTCTTAAAGTTTGGGGCTGCGATGCTTATGTGAAGAAACTTCAACCAGATAAGCTCGAACCCAAATCAGAGGAATGTGTATTCATAGGATACCCAAAAGAGACTATTGGGTACACCTTCTATCACAGATCTGAGGGCAAGATTTTCGTTGCTAAAATCGGATCCTTTCTAGAGAATGAGTTTCTCTCGAAAGAAGTGAGTGGGAGGAAAGTAGAACTTGATGAGATAACTGGATCTACTCCCTTATTGGAAAGTAGTTCATCACAAGAACCGGTTCCTGTGACAACTACACCAATTAGTGAGGAAGCTAATGATATTGATCATGAAACTTCAGATCAAGTTTCTACTGAACCTCGTAGGTCTACCAGAATAAGATCTGCACCAGAGTGGTACGGTAATCCAATTCTGGAAGTCATGTTGCTTGACCATGATGAACCTACGAACTATGAGGAAGCAATGATGAGCCCAGATTCCGCAAAATGGCTAGAGGCCATGAAATCTGAGATGGGATCCATGTATGAAAACAAAGTATGGACTTTGGTTGACTTGCCCGATGATCGGCAAGCAATTGAGAATAAATGGATCTTTAAGAAGAAGACTGACGCTGATGGTAATGTAACTGTCTAGAAAGCTCGACTTGTTGCGAAAGGTTTTCGACAAGTTCAAGGAGTTGACTACAATGAGACTTTCTCACCCGTAGCGATGCTTAAGTCTGTCCGAATCATGTTAGCTATTGCTGCATTTCATGATTATGAAATTTGGCAAATGGATGTCAAAACTGCATTCTTGAATGGATTTCCGGAAGAAGAGTTGTATATGATGCAGCCATAAGGTTTTGTTGATCCAAAAGGTGCTAACAAAGTGTGCAAGCTCCAGCATTCCATTTATGGACTGGTGCAAGCATCTCGGAGTTGGAATAAACGCTTTGATAGTGTGATCAAAGCATATGGTTTTATACAGACTTTTTGAGAAGCCTGTATTTACAAGAAAGTGAGTGGGAGCTCTGTAGCATTTTTGATATTATATGTAGATGACATATTATTAATTGGAAATGATATAGAATTTCTGGATAGCATAAAGGGATACTTGAATAAAAGTTTTTCAATGAAAGACCTCGGTGAAGCTGCTTACATATTGGGCATCAAGATCTATAGATATAGATCAAGACGCTTGATAGGACTTACACAAAGCACATACCTTGATAAAATTTTGAAAAAGTTCAAAATGGATCAGGCAAAGAAAGGGTTCTTGCCCGTACTACAAGGTGTGAAGTTGAGTCAAACTCAATGCCCGACCACAGCAGAAGATAGAGAGAAAATGAAAGATGTTCCCTATGCTTCAGCCATAGGATCTATCATGTATGCAATGCTGTGTACCAGACCTGATGTATGCTTAGCAATAAGCTTGGTAGGAAGGTACCAAAGTAATCCAGGAGTGGATCACTGGACAGCGGTCAAGAACATCCTGAAATACCTGAAAAGGACTAAGGATATGTTTCTCGTATATGGAGGTGACAAAGAGCTAGTCGTAAATGGTTACGTCGATGCAAGCTTTGACACTGATCCGGACTATTCTAAATCGCAAACCGGATACGTGTTTTTATTAAACGGTGGAGCTGTAAGTTGGTGCAGTTCTAAACAAAGCGTCGTGGCGGGATCTACACGTGAAGCGGAGTACATAGCTGCTTCGGAAGCAGCAAATGAAGGAGTCTGGATGAAGGAGTTCATTTCCGATCTAGGTGTCATACCTAGTGCATCGGGACCAATGAAAATCTTCTGTGACAATACTGGTGCAATTGCCTTGGCAAAGGAATCCAGATTTCACAAGAGGACCAAGCACATCAAGAGACACTTCAATTCCATTCGGGACCAAGTCCAAGTGGGAGAAATAGAGATTTGCAAGATACATACGGATCTGAATGTTGCAGACCCGTTGACTAAGCCACTCTCACGAGCAAAACATGATCAGCACCAAGACTCCATGGGTGTTAGAATCATTACTATGTAATCTAGATTATTGACTCTAGTGCAAGTGGGAGACTGAAGGAAATATGCCCTAGAGGCAATAATAAAGTTATTATTTATTTCCTCATATCATGATAAATGTTTATTATTCATGCTAGAATTGTATTAACCGGAAACATGATACATGTGTGAATACATAGACAAACATATAGTCACTAGTATGCCTCTACTTGACTAGCTCATTAATCAAAGATGGTTATGTTTCCTAACCATAGACATGTGTTGTCATTTGATTAATGGGATCACATCATTAGGAGAATGATGTGATTGACATGACCCATCCTGTTAGCCTAGCACTTGATCGTTTAGTATATTGCTATTGCTTTCTTCATGACTTATACATGTTCCTGTAACTATGAGAATTATGCAACTCCCGTTTACCGGAGCAACACTTTGGGTACTACCAAACGTCACAACATAACTGGGTGATTATAAATGAGTACTACAGGTGTCTCCGAAGGTACATGTTGAGTTGGCGTATTTCGAGATTAGGTTTTGTCACTCCGATTGTCGGAGAGGTATCTCTGGGCCCTCTCGGTAATGCACATCATTATAAGCCTTGCAAGCAATGTGACCAAATGAGTTGGTTACGGGATGATGCATTACGGAACTAGTAAAGAGACTTGCCGGTAACGAGATTCAACTAGGTATTGGATACCGACGATCAAATCTCGGGCAAGTAACATACCGATGACAAAGGGAACAACGTATGTTGTTATGCGGTTTTGACCGATAAAGATCTTCGTAGAATATGTAGGAACCAGTATGGGCATCCAGGTTCCGCTATTGGTTATTGACCGAGAATAGTTCTAGGTCATGTCTACATAGTTCTCGAACCCGTAGGGTCCGCACGCTTAACGTTACGATGACAGTTTTATTATGAGTTTATAAGTTTTGATGTACCGAAGTTTGTTCGGAGTCCCGGATGTGATCACGGACGTAACGGGGAGTCTCGAAATGGTCGAGACATAAAGATCGATATATTGGAAGCCTATATTTGGACATCGGAATCATTCCGGGTGAAATCGGCATTTTACCGGAGTACCGGGAGGTTACCGGAACCCCCCGGGGGGTTATTGGGCCTACATGGGCCTCGAGGGAGAAGAGGGAAGGAGGCAGGAAGGGGCCGCGCACCCCTCCCCTTCCTAGTCCGAATAGGACAAGGGAAGGGGGGCGGCGCCCCCCCTTTCCTTCCCCTCTTCCTCCTCTTTCCCCCCTTCTCCTATTCCAACTAGGAAAGAAGGGAGTCCTACTCCCGGTGGGAGTAGGACTCCCCCCTTGGCGCGCCCTCCTTGGCCGGCCGCCTCCTCCCCCCTGGCTCCTTTATATACGGGGGCGGGGGGCACCCCATAGACACACAAGTTGATCTACGGATCGTTCCTTAGCCGTGTGCGGTGCCCCCCTCCACCATATTCCACCTCGGTCATATCATCGCGGAGTTTAAGCGAACCCCTGCGCCGGTAGAGCATCATCATCGTCACCACGCCGTCGTGCTGACGGAACACATCCCCGAAGCTTTGCTAGATCGGAGCCCGGGGATCGTCATCGAGCTGAACGTGTGCTGAACTCGGAGGTGCCGTACGTTCGGTACTTGGATCGGTCGGATCGTGAAGACGTACGACTACATCAACCGCGTTGTCATAACGCTTCCGCTTACGGTCTACGAGGGTACATGGACAACACTCTCCCCTCTCGTTGCTATGCCATCACCATGATCTTGCGTGTACGTAGGACATTTTTTGAAATTACTACGTTCCACAACAGATAGTTCGGCTATCCGGACACACCCTAGTCCGGAACTCCCTCACCTGACTTCAGGTTCAGGGCTTGGGCGACATCCTCCCCTCCGCGCATATCCGGCTTGGAGGGGTCGGGAATCCGGACACATCTGGTCCTTAGGATGGGCGAAGATTCGCCGCATTATTCTTCCACCACTTCAACGTGGTGGGTGACCTGGGGAGAGTCGATCTCTCTCTGATCAGGTTTAAGCCCCATCTGGCTGTAATCTGTAGCGACTCCCAGGGTGGCGATGCGGTCCAATAGCTCGTTTAGGGAAGAGAGCTCCATCGGATCTAACCGCTCAGCGAGTTCCGAGCTGATCTGGAGATTGCTTTCGATGACCCGAGAGGTCATCGCCGGCGCGGCGGCCGAATAGGCGGTCACCAAAAACCTGCCTAGCCGGAGAGTTTGGCCGACAGCCAAAGCTCCTTTAGCAATAGCGTTGTCTTTAAAGACGGGGTTCGGCATCCTTCCTGTGGGTGACGACACAGAGGAACTCTCAATGAAAGCACCAATGTCGGTGTCAAAACCGGCGGATCTCGGGTAGGGGGTCCCGAACTGTGCGTCTAGGCGGATGGTAACAGGAGACAAGGGACGCGATGTTTTTACCCAGGTTCGGGCCCTCTCGGTGGAGGTAAAACCCTACTCCTACTTGATTAATATTGATGATATGGGTAGTACAAGAGTTGATCTACCACGAGATCAGAGAGGCTAAACCCTAGAATCTAGCCTATGGTATGATTATTGTTCGTCCTACGGACTAAAACTCTTCGGTTTATATAGACACCGGAGAGGGCTGGGGTTACACAGAGTCGGTTACAATGGGAGGAGATCTTCATATCATATCGCCAAGCTTGCCTTCCACGCCAAGGAAAGTCCCTATCCGGACACGGGACGAAGTCTTCAATCTTGTATCTTCATAGTCCGGGAGTCCGGCCAAAGGTCATAGTCCGGCCATCCGGACACCCCCTAATCCAGGACTCCCTCAGTAGTCCTCCTCCTTGTGGCATATGGATCTGTCATCCTCCATAGCCTCAACCCAGAGTCTCTTCTGATGTCCATGTCCTCAGCCACATGATGGGCATCATTATGGTCTGGTATCTTGGGCTTGAGCTTCCTCAGGACTTGTCCTTCTTCATCTTCCTCATCAGAAACTTCAGGCACTGGGGCCTTGTTCTTCTCAGCAGCTAGAATACTCCTCGCATTCCTCTTTGGTGCAAGCTTGGGATTGGGGGCAGCTTTGGGTGCTTCCTTGGGCTTTGATGTTGCAGCCCCTGACTTAATTGCATCACCCATAAGCTTTTGTGCCTTGGGTCCTGGCACAACAACCTCTTATTCCTCTTCCATCATGGAAGGTTGCCCAACAACTCTGGCTATGGTCTTTTTGACCCTTTCTTTCCTTTTCTTTCCTTCTGCAGCAGGCTCTTTGGATTGGGATTCCAAAGGAATTTGAGTGGAGACTCTGGCTTTGGACATTGGTTGTCTTCTTGCAAGCCTTTTAGTCTTCATGCCTGGCTTTACTGTAGTTGAGCTGAACTTCTTCTTGAGCTCTACTTTCTTGGAAGTAGCATCATCCTCTTCTGCCCTATAATCCTCATCCTCAGAATCTGAGGTTCTCTTCTTCCTTGTCCTGGTGGCAGCTTTAGGCAGGTTGCTTGGGGTGCTCCTGCTGCCTTCATCTGAAGTGCTAGAGGGACTAGTGCCCTCACTCATGTGCATTTGCTCTTCTGACTTGTTCTGACTATCACTTTGGTATGGCATGCTGCAAATCACTGACTGCTGACCCTGTAAAGAGTTATAGATGAGATAGACTGGATGAGCATCACAAAATGCAGAGATTTTTGCAAAAGAATGATTCAAAAATTTAGTTTTAGTTTTCCACAGAGAGCATTTCGGATCAACCGATTTTCAAACTTGGTGATACCGAAGCAGTTTTGGAACCTAAACTGATGAACTCGGTTGGACCGAGTCACAGTTTGGTGGCACCGAGACTGCTAGGGTTTCACCAAGTCCTAAAATCGGTCTCACCGATTAGCAATTCTCGATCAGACCAAGAGTTACTAGTGCAACGGCATTAGCCAAATCGGTGGGACCGAGTTTTTCAACTCGGTGGGTCTGAGATGGTTTCGGCGGAAACCTAACCCTAAATTTTCAAATCTCATCTAATCTAAGGATTGCATTGACTGGATAGAAGTGTTTCAATCATGGCAAGAATCATTAAGAACACAATGTGCTAGGAATCGGACGAGGATATCACATTGATTGAGTCCATACCCTAGCTTGGCGATGAACTCACTACGGAGGCAATGGCGGGGGTGAAATCCATTGACGGCGGTGGAGACCGGCAACAGGAGGCGGCTGGCGATGAGGAGACGATCCGGAGACCCTGATGGTAGAGCGAGCTATTGTGCGGGCGAAGAGGTTCGGATAAATTTCCAAATTTTTGCCCATGACTATATATAGCCCGACCCTGTCGGTGTGACCGAGTAGAACAACTCAGTGGCACCGAGATGCATAACTGTGTACAGTTACAACAACTCGGTGTGACCGAAAAGTTCAAATCGGTTGCACCGAGATTGAAAACCTAGATCAACTTAGTGATCTCGGTGGGACCAAAATGGAGGAATCGGTCAGACCGAGAATCACAAAGAAGTTTTGGAAGTTTAAGTCTATGACGAATCGAGGACTCCGAGTGCTCCTCACACAGAGTGGTTCGAATCTGACTTGATCAAGTTTTGTGATGTAGCATGAATAGAGTTTGAGATGAGAAAAGCATAGATAGCTAGAGAAGGTTCTTAGGCATTCTTGTCCATCCACTTGGCAAAAAGAAAAAGAACCAAACAATCAAAGCAACAAGTGGATGTCCTCGAATGAGTAAAATATGCACCAACATGCCCACACAATAAGATGGCAAATGAAATATGTGGCAAAACATGCACAACCAATTCTAGCATCTATCAAAACAATTGGTGATGACTATGTCATCTATATATGAGTATATTGACTTAGGAGTCAAATCAAAACATTTGATCATAGGTCATACTCATCGTTTAAGATTAAGTGGGGTCACCACTTTTACATAATGCATTGATGTGTTCACACCATTAGAGTTGCTTTGACTCAATTCTTAGAGTTAAGCTCCCCCTAGATGTGAGATCCCCTTTTAGAGGGATGAACTAACCTTGGGTTTCGTCGATGATGACTTCATGTAGGTGTTGAAGATGTGGATGCTCAAGGTTGATGTAGATCATTTGGAGCAATCCTTTGGAGTGAGTTGCACTTTCAACATTCCTACATGGGTTAGTCCCACAAGGAACAAACAAGAATATCCATAGACATAGAGTGATGCACACACAAGATAATGTCCATGAAATCATTAGGTTACCTTGTCCCTTGCCTTACCAACATGAGGGTTTGTGACTCCTTGAACTAGTTCAAGATGTGGAAGTTGATTGCACTTGTTGTTGCCAAAAAGATATGAGTGAAGAATGTTGGCGGAGTCACCCTCAAGAACTCTCTAGTTCTTCTTCTTCGGGATCCACATCATCTTGATGGGAATCCTTGGAGTTGTAGTTGTACTTCATGAAGTAGAACTTGATGTAGTATTGGGAACCCACTTAACCAAGGCCTTATATTAGGTGCTTCTTCAAATGCATCAATCTCTTCTTGAAGCTTGTCCTTGATTTTGTTCTTGTAGTCTTGTGGTGGAAGATAATCTTGTGCTTGTGTTCCTTTGAAGGAAGTAGGATCATACTTCTCTTGTTGAGGAACAAACTTCTTCTTGGGGTATTGATCTTCTTCCCACTCAACTCCATTGGCATTGAACTTTCGTTCAAAATCAACACCTTGATTCTTTCGGTGCCTTCCTTGCTTGCGTACAATTTCCTCGAATTGCTTAGTCCCAGCAAGGCTCTTGTATACACCTTTCTCTATAATTCCCTTCAATAAGCTATTTCTTGCTCAAGTGTAACTTGGCTAAGAGAATCATTAGTGGAATCAAGAGAACTACTAGAAGCAACAATATCGGATTTGTCATTATTATTGTTACTACTAGAGGAAGTATCTTTCTTGTACTTGTTACTAGACTTGACTTGAGGCATGTAAGTAGATAAGAGTAAATGCTTGGCAATGTAAGAAGAACTTTTCTTGCGGAGATCATCATTGATTGCTTTTAAGAACTCATGCTCTTGCTCAAGATTGAGCTTTTCAAAGCGTAACTTCTCATGAGCCCTTAAAAGTTCTCGATGATCTTCGAAGATAGTTTCATGAGCCAACTTAAGAGTGTTTAGTTCTTTAGTTAGAAGCTCAATCTTCTCCTTATCATTGTCATTCGTTTTATCTTGATTAGCATGATTAATTGACGTTTCATCATAGTATTCATCACTAGAGTTGTCAACAAGTAAATCATCATCCACAAGCCAGTCATCTTCATCACTATTGAAATCAACATACTCGGGATGTGTTACCTTTGGACCTTTGGCCATGAAGCATCTTCCAATTCATTCATTTGGTGAGTCAAATATGTCGTAGGAGTTGGTTGACACAAGTGCTAGACCGGCAACACCTTCATCTTGAGTATATTCGGAGTCGGAGTGATAGCTTCTCTCGGAGTGATGGTCGGAGTCGGAACCGGATACCCATTCACCAACATGAGCTTGATGTCTTTGTTTTGTGTAGCTCCTTGATGACTTGTCCTTCCTTTCCTATTCCTTGCTTCTCCGTGAGGGTCTTTGTTCATAACGATCATCTCTACTCCTCCTCTCTCTTGGTGGTGATTCTTCTCTTTTGCTTCTTCTTTTTGGAGAATCTTCTCTTCTTTTGTAGGGTGCCGTACACTCATTGGAATAGTGTCCGGGTCTCCCACAATTGTAGCAATTTCGCTCTCGACTAGAAGATCTTTTGTGATTGTAAGACCTTGGCTTGGAGCTTCTTTCTTTGCTTCTACTCTTGTAGAATTTGTTGAAGTTCTTCACCATTAAGCTCAATTCTTCGTTGAAGGTTTGTTTCTCACTTGTTGATGTGGGGGCTTCACATGAGGCTTTGTAAGCACCACTTGACTTGTTGTGAAGTTCCTCCTTATCCTTAAGTGACATCTCATGAGCAACAATTCTTCCAATGACTTCCGTTGGCTTGAGATCTTTGTAGTTTGGCATCATTTGGATCAATGTGCACATGGTATCATACTTTCCATCCAATGCTCTTAGGATCTTCTTGATGATGAATCTGTCGGTCATCTCTTCACTCCCTAAGCCGGCAATCTCATTTGTGATAAGTGCAAGCCTAGAGTTCATTTCAGCGACACCTTCACCATCCTTCATTTTGAACTTGTCAAGCTGACTTTGGAGCACATCCAACTTGGATTCCTTGACGGAGTCGGTACCTTCATGCATATCAATCAAAGTATCCCAAATTTCCTTTGCATTCTCAAGACGGTTGATTTTGTTGAATTCTTCCGGACACAATCCATTGAAGATGATATCACAAGCTTGAGCCTTGTATTGCATTATATTCAATTCTTCCGCATTAGCTTCACGGTTCGGCTCTCTCCCATCAAAGAATTCACCTTGCAAGCCAATACAAATAATTGCCCAAACAGCGGGGTTATGTCCGAGAATATGCATTTTCATCTTATGCTTCCAACTAGCAAAATTAGTACCATCAAAGTAAGGACCTCTACGGTGATAATTTCCCTCACTAGACGCCATACTCTCCTAGGTTGTGAAACCAAGGCTATGACCACCAAAAGCTATGGAAATCAAAGAAAATGGAGACCAAAGCTCTGAGACCACTTGTAGGACCTTGAAGTATGTCTAGAGGGGGGGTGATTAGACTACTTGACCAATTAAAAACTTAGCCTTTTCCCAATTTTAGAGTTTGGCAGATTTTAGCTATCTTAGGACAAGTCAAGCAATCATCACACAATTCAAGCAAGCATGCAAAGAGTATATAGGCAGCAGAAATTAAAGCATGCAACTTGCAAGAAAGTAAAGGGAAGGGTTTGGATGATTCAAACGCAATTGGAGACACGGATGTTTTTGGCGTGGTTCCGATAGGTGGTGCTATCTTACATCCACGTTGATGGAGATTCCAACCCACGAAGGGTAACGGTTGCGCGAGTCCACGGAGGGCTACACCCATGAAGGGTCCACGAAGAAGCAACCTTGTCTATCCCACCATGGCCGTCGCCCACGAAGGACTTGCCTCACTAGCGGTAGATCTTCACGAAGTAGGCGATCTCCTTGCCCTGACAAACTCCTTGGTTCAACTCCACAATCTATCGGAGGCTCCCAAGTGACACCTAGCCAATCTAGGAGACACCACTCTCCAAGAAGTAACAAATGGTGCGTTGATGATGAACTCCTTGCTCTTGTGCTTCAAATGATAGTCTCCCCAACACTCAACTCTCTCTCATAGGTTTTGGATCTGGTGCAAAGAAGATTTGAGTGGAAAGCAACTTGGGGAAGGCTAGAGATCAAGATTCATATGGTAGGAATGGAATATCTTGGCCTCAACACATGAGTAGGTGGTTCTCTCTCAGAAATGGTAAGTTGGAAGTGTAGGTTTGTTCTGATGGCTCTCTCCACGAATGAAGAGGAGGTGGAGGTGTATATATAGCCTCCACACAAAATCTAACCGTTACACACAATTTACCAAACTCGGTGGGACCGAATCATCAAACTCGGTCGGACCGATTCAGTAAACCTAGTGACCGTTAGGATTTTCGATGGGACCGAAATGCAACTCGGTAAGACTGATATGGTTAGGGTTAGGGCATAACGTAATCTCAGTAAGACCGATTACACAAACTCGGTGAGACCAATTTTGGTAATAAGCTTTCCAGAGAGTTGGTCTGGTAAACTCGGTGGGACCGATTTGCTCTTTTCGGTGAGACCGAAATGTTACAAAAGGGAAACAGAGAGTTTACATTGCAATCTGGGTGGGACCGATCGCTCACTTCGGTTAGACCAAAATGTTATGAAGGGAAACAGAGAGATTACAATCCCATCTCAGTGAGACCGAGATCCCTATTGGTAGGACCGATTTGCCTAGGGTTTGTGGCAGTGGCTATGACATTTGAACTCGGTGGCGCCAGATAGGAAGAATCGGTGTGACCGATTTTGGCTTTAGGTTTAGGTCATTTGTGGATGTGGGAAAGTAGTTGAGGGTTTTTGGAGCATATCACCAAGCACATAGAGCAAGAGGCTCATTAAGCAACACCTCATCCCTCCTTGATAGTATTGGCTTTTCCTATAGACTCAATGTGATCTTGGATCACTAAAATGTAAAATGAAGAGTCTTGAGCTTTTGAGCTTAAGCTAATACTTTGTCATTAGTATTTTGAGGGATCCAATTTCATCATCCATGCCATGCCATTCATTGAGCTTTCCTGAAATAATAGTCTTGGAATAGCATTATCTCAATGAGCTATATGTTCTTATGAATTACCGACACCACCTAGGGATAGATGCACTTTCACGCAGGCACAGGCTGCCACGAGAGCCGCCTCGTCAGCCTACTCGACCAACTCCACATCTCCAGCGAGCCTACCGCGGACTTGGAGTCGGTCGGCTCCACCGACCCGATGCTTGTTGACTCCGACACGGCGTCGCTCGACGCCTTCCCCACCAACGTGATCATCTTCGACGACCCTCTCCCTCGAGCTAACAGTGGCGGCAGCACCATCACCGAAGTGCTAGTCATCAGCCACGGCGTCGCCTCCGATGAGAATGCCCGCGACGCCTTGCAGGCCGCGTTGCACGATCTGTCCGCCCCCATCCCGGCTGATGCTGACGCTGAGACGCTAGAGGCACGCCGCCTTGCCCTCCTTGCGGAGGGCCAGAAGATAGCCACCATGAGACGCCTCACGGAGGCCCACCAGTGCGAAGTCGACCGCGCCGCCTTCGGCACGCTGCCTCCAGAAGGGCCAAGCCGAGTTGGCATCATCAAGAAACGCGGTGCGGCCATCGCCAGCATGCTGGGAGCGGACCGCCCTGTCTACGCCACGCCCCTCGAGAATCTACGCGCCGCCCAGTCGATCGTTGATGAGCTAAACGGACCGGGGGCCGACGAGCTCCCCTACATGACTAGACGCATCCAACAGCTGATCGACGCGGCCGCAGAGCGGCATGAAGCCGGCGTCCGAGCTGGAAGCCCCCTTCGCCGAGAGCACGGTGCGATGTCGTGTATGCCGACTGCGAGCGGCGCCCGTACAAGACAAGAGAAGGAGCCGGCTGCTAGCCACAGCCGGACTCGAATCACCATCGAGCGCGATGCAGAAGGCCACCCCCGAGGTGTGGAACGACGAGGTGACCCGCCTCCTCCTCCACCTCGTGGGAAAAGATATCCCACCCCGCCGCCTGTCGAGCATCTGACTCTCAGTGGCCGACTTGGTCGTCGCGAAGGAGTCAGCGAGAATGATGCCCGCCATCGGATCGACCGCCTTGCGCGATCCCTGGCTCTGGAAGAAGAAGATGATGTCGGCCCGCCTTGTTTCGGCCCCCGCATCCGCGACGAGCCCTTTCCCAAAGGGTTCTCGCTCCTAAGATACACGCCCAAGTACAACGGCTCCGTGAAGCCGGAAGACTGGTTGATCGACTACTCCACCGCGGTTCGCATAGCAAACGGCAACCGACACGTTGCCGTGAAATATGTCCCCCTGATGCTCCAAGGCATGGCATGGACCTGGCTCAACAGCCTCAAGCCTTACAGCATCAACAACTGGCTGGACTTCACCGAAGCCTTCATACACAACGTCACCAACACCTACAAACGGGCTCCCAAGCCCTGACAGCTCTCCTTGTGCATACAAGGGCCCAACGAATCAACCTGCGACTACCTCACGCGTTGGTCCTAGCTCTGCAACTCCTGTGAAGGGGTGCACGAGGTTCAGGCCATTGAATACTTCACCACCGGGTGCCGTGAGGGAACTCTCCTCAAGCACCGACTCCTCTGCAACAAGCCGGCTACCCTTGATGAGCTACTGATCATCGCGGACAAGTATGCCACGGCCGACTCCTCAATGAAAACTGAGCTCCGGGTAGACGCCTCCGGAAAAGTGTTGGCGCCAACTCCCAAGACGCCGGCTGGAGAATCAAGCCGGCGCCCGTATCAAAACAACCACAAGCGCAAGGCCCCTATGTCACCTTCCACTAGCCGCAGGTGGCCACGATCGAAGAAGAGCAGCCTGAGGGACGACCGGCTCCTAAGAAACAGAAGGGCGGCAGGCCGGCTTGGCAGCCGGCTTTCTCCTACGAGCAAACTCTCGATGCCCCCTGTAAGTTCCATAGCGGCGCGAAGCCGTCCAACCATACAAATCGGAAGTGCCACTAACTCACCCGAATCTCCAAGGGCGAGGGGCTGCTACCGCCTCCGCCTGCAGGCCAGCCGCCTCCTGCCCTGCAGCAGCCGGCCGCTCGACCTGTAGTCGGAGTTGTCCAAGACGAGTTCCCCGATGAGCAAGCCGCCTATGTCGTGTTCACCAGCCAGACAGAAGATCGGCGCAGCCGGTGTCGACAGCAGCAAGAAGTCAACGCAGTCGCCTCCAGTAATCCTGAGTTCATGCACTGGTCAAACAGGCCCATCAGCTGGAGCCGGGACGACCACCCAGAGGTGATGCCGTCTCCTGGCTCCTATGCCCTGGTTTTGGATGCCACCCTGGCGACGGAGAGACGTGCCGCCCGATTTTCCCGCGTGCTGATAGACGGCGGGAGCAGTATCAACATACTGTACCGAGATACAATGGAGAAGCTCAACATCAAGACGAAGCAACTCATGCCAAGCCGGACTGTGTTCCACGGCATCTTACCCGGCCTGTCCTGCTCACCAATCGGCAAGATCAAGATGGACGTCCTCTTTGGGGGCAAGGATCATTTCCGCCGAGAAGCAATATGGTTTGAGGTAGTGGATTTGGAGAGCCCGTACCATGCATTGCTTGGCCGACCAGCGTTGGCCAAGTTTATAGCTGTGCCCCACTACGCCTACCTCAAGATGAAGATGTCGAGTTCCAAGGGCATTATCACCATAGCCGGAGACTATAAGAAGTCTTCTGAGTGTGCAGCAGCCAGCAGTCGGCTGGCCGAGTCCCTCGTAATCGCCGAAGAGAAGAAGATGCTGAATCGAGTTGTGGCCTTGGCTGGCAAGCAGTCGGTTCTGTCTCCTGACCCCAAAGAATGTGAAGCTCAAGGTTCTTTCCAGCCGGCCAAGGAGACAAAGAAGATACCTCTAGACCCGGAGCACCCGGAGAGGCACGCTGTCATAGGCACAGGCCTTGACAGCAAATAGGAAGGCGAGCTCAAGGAGACCTTTGAGAATCAGGACGTCTTTGCATGGTCCCCCAAAGACATGTCGGGTGTCCCGATGGATTTCGCCGAGCACAAGCTACACGTCCGATCTGACGCAAAGCCGGTCAGGCAGCCCTTGCGCCGCCTATCAGAAGAGAAGAGAAGAGTAGTCGGAGAAGAAATAGCCCGGCTTCTGGAAGCCGGCTTCATTATGGAAGTGTTCTTTCCAGAATGGCTTGCCAACCCGGTCCTTGTGTTGAAGAAGAACAAGCAGTGGCGCATGTGCATCGACTACACCAGCCTCAACAAAGCTGCCCTAAAGATCCATTCGCCATACCAAGGATTGACCAAGTGATAGACTCCACAGCCGGATGCGAGCTGTTGAGTTTCTTGGATGCTTATTCAGGGTACCACCAGATAAAGTTGAACCCAGCTGATCGCTTGAAGACCGCCTTCATCACCCCATTCGGAGCTTTCTTTTACCTGACCATGACATTCGGCTTGAGAAATGCCGGTGCCACCTTTCAGCGTTCCATGCAGAAATGCCTCCTCAAGCAACTCGGCAGAAATGCCCACGTCTACGTAGACGATGTCGTGGTGAAGACGGAGAAGCGCGACACCCTGCTGGAAGACCTCAAGGAGACCTTTGAGAATTTGCGCCGGTTTCAGATCAAGCTCAACCCGGAGAAGTGCGTGTTCGGGGTACCAGCCGGCCAGCTTCTAGGCTTCCTGGTCTCCGAACGCGGCATCGAGTGCAACCCAGTGAAGATCAAGGCCATAGAGAGAATGAAGGTCCCTACCAAGCTGTGAGACGTTCAAAAATTCACCGGATGCCTGGCGTCCTTAAACCACTTCATGAGCCGGCTCGGAGAAAAGGCTCTCCCCCTCTACCAACTCATGAAGAAGTCCACTCACTTTGAGTGGAATGACCAGGCGGACCAAGCTTTCCACGAGCTGAAGAAGATGTTGTCCACACCACCTGTCTTGGCGGCCCCAACTGAGAAGGAGCCCATGTTCCTCTACATCGCCGCCACCAGCCGGGTGGTCAGCACGGTCATCGTGGTCCAGCGTCTAGAAGAAGGCCGAGCTCAGCTAGTCCAGAGGCCGGTATATTATTTGAGCGAAGTATTGTCCACCTCAAAACAGAACTACCCGCACTATCAGAAAATGTGCTATGGTGTGTACTTCACCTCCAAGAAACTCAAGCCCTACTTTCAAGAACATCCCATCACGGTCGTATGCACTACCCCGCTTGCCGAGATCATAGGCAGCCGTGACGCATCCGGCCGAGTGGATAAATGGACCATCGCGCTGGCTCCTTACACAATCTACTATCAGCCCCGCACCGCCATCAAGTCCCAAGCATTGGCCGACTTCCTCGTCGACTGGGCCGAGACCCAGTACCTGCCACCGGCCCCCGACTCCACTCATTGGTGGATGCATTTTGACGGATCCAAGATGCGCACCGGCTTGGGAGCCGGCATCATCCTCACCTCTCCCAAGGGCGAAAAACTCAGATACACATTGCAAATCCACTTTGCCGCCTCCAACAATGTAGCCGAGTACGAGGCGCTCATACATGCGCTCCGGCTAGCCAAGGAACTTGGCATCCGCCGGATCCTGTGTTATGGCGACTCGGACTTAGTGGTTCAGCAATCATCCGGCGACAAGGATGCCAAGGACGCAAACATGACAAGCTACCGTTTCCTCGTCCAGCAGCTCAGCGGATATTTCGAGGGGTGCGAGTTCCTTCACGTGCCACGGGCCGACAATGAGCAAGCAGATGCTGTGGCACGAATAGGCTCCACCCGACAAGCTATACCAACCGGCGTCGCCCTCCAACGCCTCCTCAAGCCATCTGTCAAGCCATCTCCGAATCCAGTTCCATCTTCGTGTCGCCTGACCCCGACGCAGTCGGATCCGACTTCGGGGACCAGGCAGGCGGCCCGGGGACTTCGGCAGCCGGATCGGGGACTGCCATAGTCGAACCTGGCCCGGGGACTGCAGCAACACAGCAGGCGGAGGCCGACTCCAACTCCTCACAACCCAGCCCGTCCACCCTGGTTACAGTAGCCGTTTTGGCAATCGAAGAAATCACAGCCCCATCATGGGCTCAGCCCATCCTCCGTTTTCTGGTAAATGGAGAGCTACCGAGTGACGTGATCTCGGCAAGACAAGTCCAATGCCGAGCCGGAGCTTACACAATTATGAACCAAGAGCTAGTCAGGCGCAGTGCTACCAGAGTCTTCCAGCGCTGCGTCGAGCCAGAGAAAGGCATAGCAATCCTCGACGACATCCACCAAGGCGAATGCGGCCACAATGCCGCCTCCAGGGCGCTCGTCGCCAAGGCCTTCCACCATGGATTCTTCTGGCCGACTGCTTTGGAGGATGCCAAGGAACTAGTCAAACACTACAAAGGGTGCCAAGTCTTCGGCTCCAAGCAACACCTGTCGGCTTCTGCACTCAAGACCATCCCCATCACTTGGCCCTTTGCCGTCTGGGGGCTGGACATGGTCGGCCCATTCAAGACGGCGCGCAGCGGCATGACACATCTGCTTGTCGCCGTGGACAAATTTACCAAGTGGATTGAAGCAAAGCCGATCAAGAAACTGAATGGGCCGACTGCCATAACATTCATTGCAGACATTACAACCCGGTATGGCGTACCACACAGCATCATCACCGACAACGGCATGAATTTTGCCAAGGGAGCATTGGCACGCTTCTGCGCGACATAGGGCATCCGACTGGACTTAGCGTCCGTTGCTCACCCGCAGTCAAACGGCCAAGTCGAGCGAGCAAACGGCCTCATCCTCTCCGGCATCAAGCCCCGACTGGTTGTGCCACTGGAGCGTTCAGCCGGTTGCTGGCTCGACGAGCTACCGCCCGTCCTCTGGAGTCTGCGCACTACCCCAAACAAGTCAACCGGCTTCACCCCCTTCTTCCTTGTATATGGCGCTGAGGCTGTCATTCCGACTGACATCGAATTCAACTCACCTCGGGTCACCATGTACACGGAGGCGGAGGCTAAGGAAGCAAGAGAAGACGGTGTTGACTTGCTGGAAGAAAGCCGGCTATTAGCCCTCAGCCGGTCCGCCATCTACCAGCAAGGACTACGCCGTTACCACAGTCGAAGGGTGAAGCCAAGAGCTTTCCAAGAGGGAGACCTTGTGCTCCAGCTGATACAGCGAACAGCCGGCCAGCACAAGCTCTCGGCCCCTTGGGAAGGGCCCTTCGTCATCAGCCGGGCTCTGGAAAACGACTCCTATTACCTAATCGACGCGCAGAAGCCGAAGGCATGCAAGAGAGACGACTCCGGCAAGGAGTCGGAGCGCCCGTGGAACGCCAATCTTCTTCGAAGATTTTACAGTTGAAATGCAGTATCTATCATGCTACCTTTTGTATTAAGTATGAGACAACGGCCCCCGAGGAGTTCTCGGGGACTACCCTATTTTATCTATGTATGTCGGGTATCGTACCCACGGTTATCCCACTACATTTACTTTCTCCGTCCGGCACCGGGTTCGACTAGTCGGCCCGGGGACTTGACGCCTTGAGTTATGTCCATGTTCTACCTGTAGTCAGACAAGTAATGTGCCGGCACCCAAGCCCTCTCTTGCGAGAGTCACAACCCGAAGAATCAGCTGCCCGACTAGCAAGAGCTAAAGGTGGAAAGGATGCCCACATGAAAAACGGCTAAGGATTAACGAACTTACATAACGCAAGGCGGATCCCCCCCTTGCCAACCGGCTGTCAAAGCAGTTGGTTGGTCGGCTTCCTTTCCTACTGTGCCTTCCCAGACGGCTGAACTCCTTACCCAGCCACAGACTGCAGAGCAGCTGTTCGGATGGGAAGGCGGCAACCAAGCGAAGGCGGCAAAGGAAAAAAGCTGAGAGATAAAAAGCAAGTAGGAATGGAAGCCAAGCACATGCATAATAATATTTACACAAAAGGCCTTCGAGAGGCCGGCATTCAACGAAGTTTGAGTACACCCCCAGTGGGTGGAATTGCGCAAAGAGAACAAATCTGTTCAAAGAGTGCCAAGCAGGAAAATAAAAATAGTGAATCAAGCCAAGGGAGCGCCCGAGGCATCAGGAAGACCGGTGGAGACGGCGGTGTCGGCTGGAGGAGTGGCCGGCTGGCGAGTCTCGACCTCGTCGTCGCCGGTGGCAGGCAGAGCATTCGCACGCGCTTCGTTGCTGGAGGCACGGTCAGGTTGAGGCTGGCTGGCTGCTCCAACATCCGGCATAGCATCTTCCCCGTCTTCCTCCTGCTCCTCTTCGCCCTCGTCGCTAGAGTCAATCTCCTCCGCCGAATCTTCACCGTCGGCCAGGTTCAGCCCGAACCACTCTTCCGGCTGCGCGACGCCGTCCTCGTTCACCTCAGGAGCAAAGGCGCTGGTGTCGGTGAAGTCGGCGATCATCAAGGCACGCTGGATGATAGCCGGTCGCACCGCCTCCAGCTCCTCGTTGGCCTCCTGCCGCCAGGTGCACAGCTGGTCCAAGTTTAGCCCAGGGTACCAAGCCCGGACGAACTCTAGCGCCCGTCGAGCACCGGATCGAGCTGCTGAAGCCTTCCAAGCCTCGAAGCGGCCGACGGCTACCTCCAGCCAGTCGGCAGTACGGCTGGGGGTGTGAGGAATCACTTCGCCAAGCCAAAGGGCGGCCAGCACCTGCGCTCCGGCATGCTGAAGCCGGCGGAGTATGCGGTAGGCCGGCTGGAGGCGGGCCTGGATCGCCAGAAGCTGCTCCTCAAGCGACCGGTTGGCATCCGGCGCGATCTCAACTCCAGCCTGCCGCCGGGCCTCACGATGGGCTTCGATGGCTTGGTTGGCGGCGACGGAATAGCCAGGAAAGTACTCTTCACAAAGAAGAAAGAAACAGAGCAACTCAGGAGATAAACTGGCTTACAAGGACAAGCAAAGAGTGAAGAAGAAGGCGGCCTACCGTCAACCAAATCCTCGACTCGGCCATAGCCTTCGCTCAGAGCTTGCCTTGCCTCGGCCCAGCTCGCCGCCTCGGTCTCGTATTCGGCTTTGAGGGTGGCCTCACTGTCCTGCGCCGCCTTCAGAGCCGCCTTGTGGCTTTCCTCCTGGTCGGCCAGTTTCTTGGCCAGGCGGTCACGCTGCTGAGCCTAGGCACTGAGCTCACCCTCCTAGGTACGAAGGGCGGTCCGGGCCACGCCCAGCTGTTGCCTCAAGTCGGCGTTGGCTCCTGCCAGTATGGAAAGAAGAAGTTAAGAAAGAAGTCGGCAAGAAAGATCCGACCCGACTGCTCAACAGTCGGCCCGAATCTCGGGGACTACACCCTGTGGGTGCGCTGACGCACCCCCACATGAGATAAAAAGACAAAGACACTCACGCTGGCTCTCCGACAGATCGGCGGCCTTTTGGTTCGCCTCGCGGACCTGGGAGTTAAAGGTAGCGGTGTGGAGGTTGTGATAATCCTGCAAACAGGACGAAGAAGCAAGCAAGAGCAAATCCGTAAAACAAAGTCTTCGAAGAAGTTCCAAGCCGCCTGCTCAGCAGCCGACTCGGAACTCGGGGACAACACCCAGTGGGTGCGCTGATGCGCCCCCACGGAAAAAATCAAGAGCAAAGAACTCACCCGAACGACCGCTTGAGTTGCAAGAAACTCTCGGGCTGCAGCGCGGTGGCTTGAGCCTCAAGCCGGCTACGTACATCTTTCGCCGCCAAGTTCAGCGCGGCCGTGCCACCGCCCGGTGTCCACCCCGGCGAGCTAGCCATGGCCGACTCCAAATCATGCGACAATGAGCTGGAACCAGACGCCCTCTGCAGATCCGGCTCTGAAGCCGCCCTCTGCGGATCCGGCTCTGAAGCCGCCCCCCCCCGCACGCCGGCGAGCCGGCAACAGGACCACAAGATCCGCCATTGCAGTCGGCCCTCCTCCAGTCGGCTGCTCAGGCGGCACCTCAGGCTGGCCGCCTTGACCGGTCCCGGCTGACGGAGGCGGCACCACTTCTCCCTACAGGACGACTACGTCGCCCCCCTCCCTCTCCATCATCGGTGGGTCGCGGCCGATTTCCTCCGGCGGGGGCACCGGGACGTCCGGGAGCGTGGAGCGGAGGGGGATGACGAGTTGCGGAGGATGGCCATACAGGGCCTCCGCCGCCCTCTCTGCGGCCTCGGCCTCCGCCCGGGCCCTGGCTGCCACGTCGGAGTGCGCCTCAGCCGACTCCGCCGTCGTCTCCTGGGCCGACTCGGTGGCGGCTGCCCTTCGCTCCTCCGCCTCCCGCTCTTCCCGCGCCTCCCGCGCGTTCCGCTCCATCGCCACCTGAAGCTCAGCGCGGGGGTCTATGTGATGGGAACCCCCAGATCCTCCCGCTTCGCCGACTATGGAGGCGGCGGTAGTCCGCTCAAGAGAGAGCGGGGCCCTGGTTGATGAAACGTAGAAAGGACTTAGAAGAACATCAACTGAAGAAAGAAAGAAAAGTGCGTAAGGACCAAAACTAACGCCAAGACCGCCTGCGGCTGCTTCACGACTTTGCGGAAGCAGGATGCCTTCGCGGCCGCCTCGTCCCGCTTGGTCGCTGCTGCGGATCCCTTAGGTTTCTTCGGCCGGCCGCCAAAGAGAGTCGGCGCCGCCTCGCGCGGTCGGCCTGCCGGATGGGCCGGCACCTTGGGGGTCGGTCGCCGGCTGGCGGCGCGGAATGGGATCGGCCTCGTCATCATCTGGCCAGTCGTCAAAGCCGACTGGTCGGAAGTCGGCCAGAAAAGAAAATTCGGCAACAAAGGAAGAAAGAAAGAAAGTTTACCATGGGTGGTGGATCGGCGCGAGAGTATGGCGCCTTGCCATACTGCCAGTCCTCGGTGAGCTTGTAGTTGGTGATGTAGTTCACCATGTAAGATACCTCGTCGTGAGGCATTTCTCTGGTGCTGAGCCGGCTTGGGTCGAAGCGGCTGCTCATCTGACAAATCAGATGAGGGCGGCCTTCAAGCGGAAGTACCCGGTGCTCGACAAAGGCGGCAATCAAGTCGGGCCCGGTCAGGCGCTCTGACTGGATCAGTACCCGAAGCCAGGCGATGGCACCAGCTCCAGCCGGCGTCAGCGACCTGGCCTGGTAGGACCAAGAAGCCGGCCTCCCAGGAGGCGGGCCGGCTACGTAAGCCGGCAAGTTGACATAGTCGCCGTTCGGGGCAACGTTCTTCACGTAAAAGTAAGACCGTTGCCAGAGCTTCACCGACTGGATCAGCGCGATAGGAGGGAATGGGTTGTCGGTGGTGGACCTCCTTATGGCGATGAAGGCACCGCACGGAGCTGGCCCGCCTGTGACAACCGTGCCGAGCTTGGATTGGAAAAACTCCCCCCCAGAGCTCGATGGTGGGGAGGACACCGAGGAAGCCTTCGCACAAGGAGACGAAGGCCGACTGCAGCACCACCGTGTTGGGGGTGAGGTGGTGCGGCTGAAGTTGATAGAAGTCGAGAAACGCGCGGAAGAAGCCGCTCGCGGGGAGGCCGACGCCGCGCAGACAGTGCGAGTAGAAGATCACTCGCTCGCCTTCCTCCGACGCCGGTGAAACCTCCCTTGCTAGCGCAAGGCGGACTCGCACAAGATCTTCGCCCGGCAGCCGCCGCGTCTTGTGGAGAAAATCAATGTGGTCGTCACGGCCGGTGGAGCCGTCCCAACAGCTTGACGCCGGAGCCATGGCGGTGAGCGCGGCGGTGGAGAGTGCTCTGCGCAGAGGTAGCGAGCCTGCGGTGTGCTGGGAAGAAGAAAGAATGGCGGAGCGGGAGCACATCAAAAGGCTACCGCAGCGAGGAAGAAGAGGGAGGAGGCAGGGCAAGGGCGAGCGTGCAAACGACTTCCGCTCCCCCTCCCCGCCCCTACTTATAGCCTCGCGCGGCAAAGCCGAGGAGGCGAGGCGCGGGGGGGGGGCGTGGGATTAACTGTGCCCACTCCCCCACGACCCGCGATTATCGCGCCTTGATGGCGAATGGGAACCGCCGCCGGAAGACGTGCGGTCGGTTTGGGCCACAGAAGATCCGCGCACGGGCCGAGGCACGGAAGTGGTGGGCCCTGGCCTGCGGCAGCACCCCGTCACGCGCGTGGGCTGGCAGGCCCTTCCAGCCGAAGGGTGCCACATAGCGCGCGGATAGCGGGCGGTCAGCCTGCCGCTTGGCTAGCGCGTCAGCTATTTCCTGCCTTTGGATTTTGAGAAGGCTTCGCCGAGAAGGCACGCGCAAGGGAGGTCGGCTCCTAGCTGTCGGCTCTTCGGGATAAGAAGCTGGCCGAGCTTCTCGTTCCCCCCTTCAGCCATGAAGCCCAACCAGCTTCGGGGACTACTGTCGGGGTAAATGACCATGGGTAGCATAACCGGCTCCCTTTGGCCCTTAGGAAAAACAATGGGCCGACCGAGCCTTGAAGCGCCCAAGACACGGGGCCGCTTTCTTCTGGCCGGCTATCACATAGGCCGACTGGAGGAAGGCGGCCCGGCCATAAACAATCTTTAGGGGATGCCACAACAGGGTCGACTCCAGGAAGCCGGCCCATGAAGGACCGACCCCAAGAAAGCCGACCCATGAAGGACCGACTCCAAGAAACTGGCCCATGAAGGGCCGACTCCAAGAAAGCCGGCCCATGGCAGGCAGCCATGGGTCGCACCCTAAAGTCAACCCCACACAACGGTGATGAGACGGGGCGTGGCTACAGTGGACCCTGCCACCCCCGAATCCCGTAACATGCATGGCTACAGTACGCCGTATAGAGCGGCCATCTCCTGTCCGGCGAGGCACTGTTGCCATGCGAATCGTGACGCCATCCACGATGGGTCGCCAGTACGGCCCAAAGGCGGCGGGCCCCTTCGGTCAGAGAGACATCCGAAGGCGGCCTGACCTCCCCCAGCCGGCCTAAGGCCAGGCCGACTTCCTATAGCCGGCTTGCTCCCCTCCTCGGGGCACGCGCACCATTAAGCAGACAAGACGAGGTAAGGCTACAATGAGAGCCTGCAAGGTGGCGACACTGTAGCCATGCTTACCTTAACAAAGCCCTCGTCATCAAAGGCGAGGCAACAGTGACCAGCCCCTGACAAGACCCCCCCAAGCGGTGGGGCTGGCCTGTCGACCAATGGGCCAGCAGCCGGCGGGACCCACCAGTCGGCGGGTGTCGGTGTCAAAACCGGCGGATCTCGGGTAGGGGTCCCAAGCAGTGCGTCTTAGGATCAATGGTAACAGGAGGCAAGGGACACGATGTTTTACCCAGGTTCGGGCCCTCTCGATGGAGGTAAAACCCTATGTCCTGCTTGATTGATATTGATGATGTGGGTATTACAAGAGTAGATCTACCACGAGATCAAGGAGGCTAAACCCTAGAAGCTAGCCTATGGTATGATTGTTGTTATATCTCTATCGACTAGCCTAGCCACGGTTTATATAATGCACCAGAGGCCTAGGATAACAAGATTCCTAGCCGAATACGCTGGTGGGGGAGGAGTCCTTGTCTTGATCGCCAAGTCTTGTGGATTCTTCCTTGTATGCGGCAGCTGTCCGGACTGGCCCATGAGTATACGGCCATGGGGGTCCTCGGCCCAATCCAACTGATCGGGAGACGACGCGTTGAGTACCCCCTAGTACAGGAAACCATCAGTAGCCCCCTGAACCGGTCTTCAAGTTAGGGACGCTCCTCGATTCTTCCGAACTGTTCTTCATCTTCGGTTGCCGGTCTTGAAAACTGGTTCAACAAATCTTCTCATCTTCTATCTTGAGGATCGCCGAAATGCATTTGACGAGTTTACACGTCGGGTATCCGAGGAGCCCCTTAAATTTCCGGCCTTTATCAATGCCTTGTTATTTTTATGCCACACCTCGGGTTTGAAGTTGTTCCCGGGCGACAACGTCCTCTTGCGTCCGAGCTCCAACACCGGACTGCATTCGAGGTATCTCTCGCAGCCGAGCACCAATGCCGGACTGCTTCCCAGCTCTAACGCCGGACTATGTATCCGAGCTCCAACGCCGGACTGTATCCGAGCTCCAACGCCGGACTGTAAATCACCTTGCTTCAAAGAGGTTTGAAGGAGTTTAGCCGAGCTTAATGCAGGAAATGCCCTCTATGGAGCTAGCCACTAGCGCCCGAGCTTTATGCCGGACTCCTTCCGAGGTGGTGCACCACCCCGAATGTGGGCCGATTTTTGTCAATATTTTTGATTGGTGCCAGTAGCCCTCAAGGTGGGGATCGGTCTAAAACCCGAGATGCACATGAAGGATGACGTAAGACCGCTGATCCCCGTAGCCGCTGAGACTCAGGTTGATTTGCAAAATCGGTCTGAGGATCAAGTCCTAGCTCGGCAGAATACTTCGGGACACAAAAAGTGGCGTGCTCAGTCCTCGAGACTCAGGTTGGGTGCGGCCGACCAACCTGAGGATCAAAATCTCCTCGGAAACTGTATTGCACTTAAAATTTTCTGCATAGAACAGGCAATGCAGTAGCCCCCGAGACACTGGTCAGGTGGCAACACCAGATCAGGGGATCGATGTGCCCCTTTAATATTTGTAAATAATAAGCCCGAAGCCCAGTAGCCCCCGAGCCTTAATGCGGGCACGGGAGGCCGAATTAAGGATCGATATCCATAGTAAAATCACAAATTATGTGTAATGACTCTATGTATCCAAGTACTTTACGTCATTAATGCTCGGATCTGCATTGTACAAAACTTTGTTGACCGACCATCGGCTTCCACCTCCTCGGCCAATAGCAGAGGAGTGTTTGTCCTACTTTATAAAGCCTTTATGAGGGCAAAGATTTACAACAAACAAGGCAATCTGGCCATACCATTTTATAAACAAAGGTACGCGGAGAGACATGTTATATTACTGTTTAACAGAAGAAATGTCTTCCAAAGAAAATAGTCCCGCTATCGGTTCCTTTCTTTGGGTTGTCATGCTAAGCATGATCATGAAACCTCAGCTCCAATGTAAGAGCAAAATATCGAGGATTTAGTTTGGGAGGCCAGTTAATAGCCCCCGGTAGTGTTCGGCGACAGTCGAGGTCAAGCCGTAAACACTTCGGCCAATGTTATGAATGGCCCGTCATTTAATATAGTCATCGGATCGCTGACTAGTTTACACCTATTGTGACAGTCAGTTTTTGGCTTTCTCCACTGAGGTGCTTGACCATGCAAGCTGGAAGCACAATCGCAGTGGTTCTCCCTTTGCACACCTAGCCGAACAAAGCGGAACGTAGGAGGCAAGCGCGGGAGCCGGGCAACCCAACTATTGACCGAAGACACAATTCGAAACTGATGCATATATACCATCATAGGCTAGCTCTTAGGGTTTAGCCTCTACGATCTCGTGGTAGATCTACTCTTGTACTACTCATATCTTCAATATTAATCAAGCAGGAAGTAGGGTTTTACCTCCATCGAGAGGGCCCGAACCTAGGTAAACATTGTGTCCCTTGCTTCCTGTTACCATCAGCCTAAGACGCACAGATCGGGACCCCCTACCCGAGATCCGCCGGTTTTGACACCGACATTGGTGCTTTCATTGAGAGTTCCTCTGTGTCGTCGCTTTGAGGCTTGATGGCGTCTTCAATCGTCAACAACACGGTCCAGTGTGAGACTTTTCTCCCCGGACAGATCTTCGTGTTCGGCGGCTTTGCACTGCGGGCCAATTCGCTTGGCCATCTTGAGCAGATCGACGACTACGCCCCTGGCCACTGGATCAAGTTTGGAAACTTGAACTACATGGCGGATATTCACGGAGACTTGATCTTCGACGGATTCGGCCCTGTGCCAAGAGCGTCGGACAGTCACGACGGGCATGGCCTAGACCTGCTGTCGGACAACGCATGGAATGTCATCCCTGCAATAGCCCCGGATCTAAATCCGAAACAAGTTGCATTGCCCAAGGACAGAGGGGTAGACCCCGCCCCGCAGGCCGCACACTCATCGGCGTCGGAGCCGAACACAGGTCTCACCTTGGTGGTGACCTATAACCTCGGACCCCCGAACTCGTATCTGGCCGTTGGTCCCGGTCCGCACACCCTCAAGCCAGTCGAGCCAGGTTGGGCTCCGGTAATGGAGTTTACCGCCGCGGACATCGTTCAACACTCGCCCTTTGGCGACGTGTTGAACTCATTAATGTCTCTCTCTTTGTCGGGAGACTCTGGGCCGAACTACGCCCGGCTTCAGTGGGAAGCAGGCGAGGAAGGAATTCACTGCCCACCCACCACCCACTTGATTGCCACGATCGATGATTTAACCAACGATATTGACTTCAACTCCGAAGACATCGACGGTATGGACGAAGATGCAGGAGAAGCTCCAGAATCTCTGGGGCGCGGGATCACTACATTGTCACATGATATATACATGGTGGATACGCCCAAGAAGGACAACAGCGATAAACCGGATGATAAAACACCCAGACAAAAGCCAAAATGGCGGCGTAGACGCCGCTCAAAGTCCAACAATAGTGAAAACTGCGACAAGAGGGCAAGAAGGGCTAACACACCAGAAGGCAGTAATGACCACACGGGCCCAGCGATGGAGCAGGATGAGCCAGGTCACGCCAAACCAAGTTCGGAGCAAATATCCGATCACGATGACCCTGAGGGACGAGCTCATGAAACAGCCCCAGAACAGGAACGCTGTCCGGACGATGATGCATTCATCATCCCGGACGAACAAGTGGAACGAGATAACCTCCACCGAAAGCTTCTAGCCACAGCAAGAAGTCTAAAAAAGAAGAAACAATGACTTAAGGCCGCACAGGAAAAGCTCAGTCGCAGATGGAATGAAGTGCTAGACATTGAAGAAAGATATGGCGACGATCGCCATACCAAAAGCTACCCAAAGCGCAAGCTATTGCCAGAATTCGACGATGAGGCCATTCCGCCAAAGAATAATACAACCAGGAGACCAGACGTACCACGTCACAACCACAATAGAGCGGCTACTGACGCCACACACGATCCACGTGAGAAGCCGGATAAGAAGGCCAGCGCACCCAGGTCCATCTATGGATCTAAAGGACACACCCCGGCGAGGGACCATGGTCACCCAAATGCTAATACAAGACAAATACCAGTTCGGAATAAACTCCGGACACAACAACAGCCGACTACATGCCACGACGCGCCCAGATACAGAGGGGCTGTACACCCCCTGTGCTTCACCGAAGAAGTACTGGACCATGAATTCCCACAAGGTTTCAAACCTGTGAACATAGAGGCATATGACAGAACGACAGACCCAGGGGTCTGGATTGAGGATTTTATCCTGCATATTCACATGGCTCGTGGGGATGATCTCCACGCCATCAAATACCTTCCACTCAAGCTGAAGGGACCAGCTCGACACTGGTTAAAAAGCTTCCCCGAGAAGTCAATTGGGAGTTGGGAGGAACTAGAAGACGCTTTCCGGGCCAATTTTCAAGGGACTTACGTCCAGCCTCCGGATGCAGACGACCTAAGTCACATAATCCAATAGCCCGGAGAGTTCGCCCACAAGCTTTGGAACAAATTCCTCACTAAGAAGAATCAAATTGTCGACTGTCCGGACGCCGAAGCCTTAGCGGCATTCAAACATAGCATCCGCGACGAATGGCTTGCCAGACACCTCGGCCAGGAAAAGCCAAGTACAATGGCAACCTTAACAAGCCTTATGACCCACTTTTGCATGGGTGAAGATAGCTGGCTCGCCCGTAAAGGCACCAGCGACCCCAGCACGTCCGAAATAAGGGATGGCAACGGGAAGCCTCGGCGTAATAAACACAAACGCCAAAGCAAGGAAGGGAGCCCGGATAACATAATGGTCAATGTCGGATTCAGGGGCTCTCAGCAGAAGAAGCCATTTAAAGGCAGTAAAGAGGGACCGTCCGGTCTGAACAGAGTCCTGGACAGACTAAGCCAAATTCATGGCACCCCGGAAAAACCTGTAAACCACACCCATAGAGAGTGCTCGGTCTTCAAGCAGGCCGGCAAACTAAATGCCGAACACAAAGGGAGGGAAACACCAAGTGAAGACGAGGACGAACCTCGCTAGCCAAACACTGGGGGGCAGAAAAAATTCCCGCCAGAGGTTAAAACTGTAAACATGATCCACGTGACTCACACATTTACGAGAAGGCAAGGATGCGCGCTCAGAGACACGCACGACGTAAAACCTATCATACCCACATCTGACTACTTGATGTCTCGTCTGATCACTTTCAATCACACGGACGGCCGAACTAGTATTCGGCACGAAGGATCACAGGCCTTGGTGCTCGCCCCAATAATCGACGGATACAGTCTCACCCGTGTCCTCATGGATGGCGGCAGTAGTCTCAATTTAATATACGAGGACACTGTCCGCAGGATGGGGATAAACATATCCAGAATTAGCCGAAGCAACACCACCTTTGAAGGGGTGATACCAGGCATTGAATCCTATAGTAGGGGCTCCGTCATACTGAGGGTAACATTTGGCCCCCGAGGCAACTCTAGAAGTGAGGAACTACTCTTCATCGTTGCACCCTTCCAAAGCGGCTATCAGGCACGGCTCGGAAGACTAGCCTTCGCCCGCTTCAATGCATTGTCGCATTATGGCTACCTTACACTCAAGATGCCCAGTCCACGTGGCATCATCACTGTTAGCGGAATCACAGAGCACTCTTCACGCGTAGAGGATTACGTGACGGCCCTGGCGGCCGGACTCTAAGCGGCCTCTAATACCATAAAACATGGCTGGTCATTAAGACCACAGACACGGTTAGACGAGTCCGGTAGCCCGGATAAAATTCAACCGGACACCGTATATGTAATCCCATAGCGAAAATAAGGGGCTATAAACATTTAATGTAGCCCCAAAGCTTGGCTCAACCATATTGGCAGGCCATCATCTTACACTTTTACTATCTACACTATAGAAAAAAGACACATCCGTGACATTTTGGGCCAAACGAAATTTTTTTCTGTCATACATATGACACTTCTATGATGATAATTGTGACATAACCCGGTATCATCATAGATGTGGTGGGCTCCTACTTCTATGACAACAAATCATGATAGAAAATGGGCTTTTCGTCCTGGGCGGGCCGGAGACGCAGCTGCATGACATTCTTTGGGCCGTCCATGACGGAAAAAACCATGGTAGAAGCGAGGGGGAGGAAAATTTCGGGGAGTTGCCGGTTACAGTGGGAGGTCGGGGATGGAGCAATGCGCGTTTCTCTCGTACGTATGCGCGTGTGTGCGAGGCGTTGGCTCTAACTGAAGTCGAGCGAGGCGTTGGGCTCTAACTGAACCCGAGCAATTGCACTGCAGGCTACGCGTTACTGAACCCGAGCGATCGATCAATGGTTGTTAACTGAACCCGATGGAGCGATTCCTTCGCTACTGCTGCTAACTGAAGCCGATCGATGCTTCCTCTGGGATGAACAGTGAGCGGTGGCGTTGCCTTTAGATGAACAGGAACCCGTGGTGTGAAGGGTTGGATGAACAGTAGACGGTGGAGGGGTGGCCGTGGAGGGGTGGTTGAACAGGACCCCGTGGTGTGGAGGGCTGGATGAACAGTAGACGGTGGAGGAGTGCCCGTGGAGGGGTGGTTGAACAGTAGCCGGTGGAGTAGCGCACGGTGGAGGCTGGATGAACAGGAGCCCGTGGAGGCTGGAGGAGGTCGACGGTGGAGATGAACAGTATCTCGTGGAGTCCTGTTT
>NC_041389.1:673980171-674052411 GCF_002162155.2 Triticum dicoccoides
TCTGTTTTGCGGTACGCCACACCCCTCCTGATGAACAAGACCCTCGTTTCGACCGTAGCGCTCCAACACAAGTCCGTTTCGTTTGTTTTGCGGTACGCCACACCCCTCCCGATCAACAGGACCCCCATTTCGACCATAGCACTCCAACACAAGTCCGTTTCGTCCGTTTTGCGGTACGCCACACCCCTCCCGTTCAACAGGGCCCCCGTTTCGACCGTAGGAGGTCCGTTTCCTTCGTTTTGCGGTACGCCAGGCCCCTCCCGATCAACAGGACCCCGTTTCGAACATGGCTGGTCGAACACAAGGTCGTTTCCTCCGTTGTGCGGTACGCCAGGCCTTGTTTCCATCGCCTGTTCCGTCCAAGCCCTCCCAATGAACACGACCACGCATTCCGTTCCGACCCAGCCGGTTGGCTCCCCATGAACACGATGACGACGCTGTTTCTCCGCTCCGACCCAGCCATGTACGTATGCGCGAGTAGGCGTTCGAGACCCTGCCCGTATGTACGTACGTGGCCGTATTTTCTTTCTTGCACCCTTGCCACTGTAAGTACGTGTACATGCTACGTGCGCGCCTCTACTATGACACGTGCGCGCCTCTACTACGACACGTGCGCGCCTCTACATCGACCAGTATGTACGTACACGTTCGCGACCAGGATGACAATGCTATGTACGCTTCGACCAGGTGGGTCCCGACTGTCACGCACTTCCTTGCCTGCGAAGATGTAGCTGGTGGGTCCCAGCAGTCAGAGGGACGAATCGTTTTTTTGGCTCGGACGCACTTCCTTGCGTGTGAAGGTGTAGCTGCTGGGTCCCAGCAGTGAGGGGGGGGGCGAATCTTTTTTTTTGCCCGGACGCACTTCCTTGCGTGCGAAGGTGTAGCTGCTGGGTCCCAGCAGCCAGGGGGGCGAACCATTTTTTTGCCCGGACGCACTTCCTTGCGTGCGAAGGTGTAGCTGGTGGGTCCCAGCAGTTGGGGGGCGAATCATTTTTTTTCGGACGCACTTCCTTGTGTGCGAAGATGTAGCTCATGGGTCCCAGCAGTCAGGGGGGCGAATCATTTTTTTCCCGGACACACTTCCTTGCGTGCGAAGATGTAGCTCGCGGGTCCCAGCAGTCAGGGGGTGAATCATTTTTTTCGCGAAATACGGTGGCCCGTCCGGTGGGTCCCCGGTGTCAGGTGGAGGAATAATTATTTTGCGCGTAATAAGGAGGCACTTCCTTGCGGCTGCCGTGGACCCAGCTGTCAGCCTCTCCACGTACAGTCCATGTCCGATGGAAGTCGTTCCTTGACCATGTTGAGCACGCCGCGCAGAGAGCACCACGGCGGTGGACCACGGCGAGGCCTAGGAAGGGGACGACGCGGAGCCGGGGAAGACGCGGAAGTGGATGCACACGCGAAGAGGAGTACGAGGGTTCACTGGTTCGGCTGCGTTGCCGTCGCTGCAGAATAACATGGGTGTGGTTAGTGGGTGAGTGGAGGGATGGCCTGGCCAGCGGTGGGAGTAGTAGGGGGCGGTGAGGCCTCCGCGGTAGCACAGCCGGCCACGGGAGGTAGGAGCAGGCGGCACGACCGACGCTGCTTTGGAAGGCTGGAGCAAGAAGACCAGAGGTTGAAGAAGCACGATGGCCGTTGGATGGACATCGTACGGTCACTGTAGCTAGAATCGTTTATATTGACTAAGTTGACAAAGCCCTTGGTACGTCAACTTAGTAGGCCCACAGGTCAGCTTCCAAAATGGTGCGCCCCAGATGTCAGGTGGATGAATCATTTTTTGGGCGGGTGAAGCTAGAATATCCGAGATTGAAGAAGAAGCACGGCATCCGTTGGATGGACATTCAATGGCCACTGCTGCTAGAACCGTGTGTTGACTATAAGTTGACAAAGCCTTGCATACCCGTCAACTCTGTTTTTTTAGGGGACGTGTCAACTTAGTAAGGCCAGAAGTGTGTGGCAGAGAACTTATAGCCCATTTGAGATTTGTAAGAATGTGTAGCCCATTTTTGAATTCTAATGAAATTTACTACAGCCCATTTACAGTTTGTTAAAAGTACAGCCCATTTCAATCATACGTTCAAAACAGAATTCAATAAAATTTCCCACATTTTGATGGGATCCAAATATTTTTATCCCGAAATTTTAGTCAGATTAAATACAATTTCAATATAAATTTATATTGCGTAAAAATCCAACGAAACATTCCGCTCGCAACAATTAATGAAATTAAAATTTTCAATATTCCAAAAATAATATTTTATAAAGTAATCACTGTTTGGTGCATTTTTTTATAGTTACTACCCAGTTTTTATAATTACATCCCTTTTATTATTTCTTAAAGCCCATTTTCTTGTTAAGCCTAATGCATCCCTCCTAGGAAAGATTTACAGCCCAGGGGGGCGGAGAATAACAACTTGACCTTGCCTAAGTATTCCTAAAAAAAGTATAGCTGGGCTAGCCATTTTCAGCTTGAAAAAAGTTAATATCTGGGCTGGATATTTTGCCTGGGCTAGACGGGCCACAGCCCCCCGAGTTAATACCTGCAGCGATGTTTTCGTTGTTGTTCAGAGGAGAAAAATGAATATCTGGGGTAAACATCAAAAAACTCTGCAGTGCTCACACCTCAAAAACACAAATACTGCTCGAGCTGCTTGGTCCCAGCTGTCGGCCGCTTCTTGTGAAATTCTCTCATTTATTGACTACTCCCTCCTTTCTGGTTTATAATGCTCAATTCAAAAATCTCACCAATCAAGCTAGATGGCGAGTGGTGGAATACATTTTTTTAGTTTTGCAAAAGCACCTAATTAATGCTCTTGTTATCCTCAAAAATTTATGTTTATCAATGCATTAAATGCAATGCATGCATGCATAAAGTACATGCATTGGTCAATTTTCTCTTAATACTTGCATGCAATGATTTAATGCACCTTGGAATCTGAACATGTGATGGAAAACAACCAAATTGAGCCTTATAAAATGGAAAAACTAAAATTTTGAGATAAGCCCTATCTGTACTACTATATAGTGTACCAGTTTTGAGATGGATCCAGAGCATCAATCATAACCGTTGGTCTCCAAAATCCAAGGGCTAAGATCAGCCGGATTCGCCATGAACAGTAGACTATTGTTGCCTCTGTTGTGTTCTAGAATATTCACGTGGCCCTTCCAGGAAAAAAAGGCCCATATGCGATGCCTCATGGGCTATATTATTGCTTGAGCGCATGACGACTTGAGCCCAGATAAGAAGGTTGGGGAGGAGAATGGGAAGAAAAAATAATAGAGTAACATACAGTTTTTTAATGAACCTCCAGTATTTTAGATGCGAATGTACAATTTTTTGTGTGATAAAAACAATTGTGGGTGGAATTCCATTTATCAAAATCACTCCATTATACTTTTTTCGAGTCACACTCCAAAATCACTCCATTCTTTTAAGACGTGCATACATACTAGTAAACCGGAAAGGAGGGAGTACATAGGTAGACAATGGTATGGGACCGTGATGTCAGGAAACCAGGAGGAAGCAAAATAAATTATAGTTATATATATATATATGTATATATATATAGGGAAAATTCATCCTACCACCCGGTGGTAGTTACCCCACATATCTCATATACTACCATGTAGTATTATATATACTACTTTATTATTTTAAATATATATATAGATAGATAATAAGGAGGCACTTGCGTACGTGAGGCTATGGACCTGGTGGGTCCCCATTGTCATCCTATCCAAGTAAAGTGATCTCCTCGCCCACGCGCGCTTTTCGCCCGAAACAGTCAGCGCCGGCCGCCCCGCTTCCCGGTGCAGGCGATTGCTCCGCCTTCAAACGACACAAGTGTCGTTCGTCCGTCCATCTGCCGCACACATTAATGATATGCGGTTGCCGAGACGGCTACTCCGGCGTCACACGTCCGTCCCTTCGCCCGCCCACCATTGCTATATAAACTGCTGCGCCGGCCATAACCGCAGTCATCCACATCCGTTGCCTTTCTCCTGTCCACACCACTACTGCCCTCCATGGCTTCCTCACACTCCAGCGCTCTTCGGGACGGGCGGATGACGGACCACAAGGAGATAGCAGCCATTGCTGCCGACCGGCTGGCCGGCAGGCAGCCGGAGGACGACGACGTCCCAATGGAGAACATGGTAGTCGACAATCCGGCGCCAACCCCCTCCTCCGTGCCATCCTCGCCGGTGCATTGCACCATGACCATTGGCGAGGCCCATGCCCAATATATGGACAGGGTGAGGCAGATGCGTGAGGAGCAGTTACGGGAGGCGCAGGCCGACGTCGCCTACAACCACCATTTCCTCCAGGAGCACATGCAGGCAGAGGAGCGGATCGTCGTGGAGCGGGCGGAGCAGGAGGTGCTGCTCGACTCGTACCGCTCCGCCCGCAAGGGCCACCTCGACCGCTGGCGGTACCGCATGCGGGTGGCGGAGGCTGCGGCCGCCTACAAAGAGGCTAGCAAAGAGGGCGATGAAGTGGGCGAGGCGCTGTTTGGCGAGACCAAGGATGAGGCAGAGGACAATGCCAGCTCCGACGAGTCCCCGCTCCGCTGGCGTCGATGACGCCCTGCTCCTCCGATGCCCCGCGGAGCCAACAACGAGGCAGAGGACACTGCCGGCTCCACCAAGGCCCCGCAGCGCCAACAACGAGGCAGAGGACACCGCCGGCTCCACTGAGGCCCCACCCCACCGACAACGAGGCAGAGGACATCGCCGGCTCAGCTGAGGCCCCACCGTGCCGACAACATGGGGGAGGATTTCCACCACTCCACTGAGGTGCCGCCCGCCGGCAACGAGATAGAGGCATCGCCGGCTCCGCCGAGGCCCCGCCCCGCTGCCAACAAGGCCGCGCCACACAGAAAACGAGGAAGAGTAGAACACGGTAGGTCGCCGCCGCTCGGGTCCAAGTAAGGCCACCGCTGCTACCCTCCAGTTGAAGCCAAGCTAGGCGGGTTGACCATTGACGACCGGTTAGCTTCTTGGCGGCGACGTGGAGTCGGAGAGCTGCGCTGGAGAAGAACGCTGCTTCTACTTAACTGCTGGTGCGGTTGGTTGACTGACAAATGGGCCCAACATGCCACATGTCAGTTACGCAACTCCACCTGCAGTTAAGTCACTGAAGCTTCTGTTCGGCTCAGCGGGACACAGGTGGGTAGCTTCGGTTAATTAATTATACCTCCAGGGCACCCCTTTTTAGTTTTTTTTTCAAAAAGGAGGATGACCCCCGGCCTCTGCATCTGGGAGATGCATGCGGCCACAAACACCCCTTTTTAGTTGAAGAATGTATGAAATGTAATGAAATCCGGCATGTTTATCTAAAATCTGACCGTGTATGAATGAATTTATTTCCATTAGTTCGAATTCCTGTATCACTGGCATTGGATGAACATGCAAAACAAAACGTACTAGCATTATTCCCAGGGTGATCACCACGTTTGCAACAGTTTCACATGTACTCCCTCCGGTCCTTTCTAGTCTGCATACAAGTTTTGTCTGCAGTCAAAGTATCTCTACTTTGACCAATCTTATACAAGAAAGTATGCACTTTCACGATGTGCGAAGTAAAAAGGAACAGAAGGAGTACAAAGAGTTTGAGCAGCTTTTTAGCGTTTCTGTACATTGCAATCAAACACACAGGCCTGGCAATTAATAGAGAACATTCAAAACAATCGATGATTATGCATCTCAGCGACTCACATGTCAGAGGAAATATTTACTTCACAACTAAAGAATAAAGAAAAAATTGATCGCCGCTGCTGACAGCAAAGGGCGTCCCATTCGAAAATATTAAACGCATATCTTGCTAAAATCAATGAGCAAAATTTGACAAGGTTGTCCCATTCCAAAATATCAAATGCCTATGATTGTGGAATGGGCAGGGTTTGCCATCAGTTCGGACATTGAAATGGCAACTCGTGCTAAATAAACCAGCTGTTCTTTTTGTGCAGTTCCACCAAAATCAACCAAATTCGTACGTAGCTTGTATGATTTCGCCCTTATATGTTGCAACGCCTTGAACTTATGGGCACCTCCTTTCTTGTGGTGGAAATGAATGATTTGATGTATTCATGAACATTTTGTGCAGTTCCCATTGAAATCAAGCTGAGCACCCCTGTTTGCACAAATACAGAAAAGTGATTAGTATAAAGAAAACTGTACTATGAATTGACAGTTTCAACAGGCACATACATGGTCCATGTAGAGCACACTTTTAGAAAAATGGAACTCACCAGAAAGAATCCTAGAACAACATTGTACTCACGCATCACAGCAAAAAAATGGCGATTTGTCAGTCTTTCTGAGCTGAAGTTAGTTTGGTCTTGTGGGGAGTAGTGTAACCATCCTTCAACTGCTCCTTCTGATGAGAAGGTAGATAGTGCTTCTTCATCCTGGCATAATCGGAACTAGTGACTTCTTCAGAGGAAGATGATCCTGTTGTGCAAAGACAAGAGGACTACTAAATGCTAGCATCCATGTTTGCTCGAAAAAAAGGAAAGGAAATATTTAAAATAGCACAGATGAAGCACTTCCCAAGGACAATACCACTTTTTCATGACAGTATCTAAACAGTAGCACAACACCAATAGAGATGACAAAGCTCAATCATATGGATGAAATCAGTGGGCGAGTACCAACCTTTGTCAGGAGGCTGATTGTGTAGAGCATACAGATGAAGCACTTCTTGGGAACCATCTGTTGCTATCTACGGGGGTGGCCATGCTTACTATATACTCCTCGATTAGTTTAATGTTTCCAACATATTCTTGTGCAGTTCCACTAAAATATATGGTATCTTCAAAGAAGATCCCTGTTTGCACAAGTAGAGATAATTACGTATGGCATCAAATGAGTGGCAAAACAATTGCTCGTTCCAGCCATAGCAATAAATTAAGATGCAAAACTATATCATTACTTGTGTCATCACAATTCTAGTGCTTCATTATAGCACCGGGAGTTGATTTTTGTTTTTCTTCCGCTTGTTCTTCCCCGTCATCACTTGGTTCAATAACAGACAAGCTTCGCCTTCAATGTAAGATTTGGCATGTCAATTAGGGAGCACAAGTATAGTACTAAACTTAATTTTCTGATGAAACTGGCAAAATACAGGCCAGCAGTTGTGAAATATCCTTATCTTACCTCAATGGGATATTACGGTGCACATACAGATTGGAAGTCTTGTCTCCATTTGTGCAGTTCACTAAAATCAAGCAACATTATCATACAAGTAGCACAACATATGAAAGCACACTGTAGAATCATGTGAAAGAAGGCTAATACTGATCTCATGATGCGGAATTCAAACAACTCACAAGAAGAAGATATGAACCAAATTTGCCTTAACGGATAGGAAGTAAGATCTCCTCTTGTGCAGTTCCACTAAGATCAAGCAATCAAGCAACGTTGTCGGTGTGACATTTTGGTTGAACTGCACAAAACACTCTTAAAACAAAAGTGTTTTGTGCAGTGCAACAAAAGGTCACAATGGCAACGAGGTGAAGTAGATAACCCTGTTTACACAAAGGTGCAAAGGAAACAATTAGTGCTCAATAACGGTGGATGACACAGAAGCCAACAAAAAGAAGCATCTACCTTATGTAAATGGGAAAGAAAGCAAGACAGTAGCATTTCTCAAATGGTGGCATTGATTAATAGTAACATAGAGATTATATTAACAATAAAATTCGTTAAACATGTAATTTGCTTTTAACTATGGCATTGCATCAATTTTCCAGCGGCATTATTAGAGGGTGTTTGTTTACAGGGACATTTTGGTGTAGGGACTAAAAAAACTCCATGTCAGTCACATCTAAACCAAACAGGAGGGACTTTTTGGGACTAAAAGTGGGCATTTGGGACTAAAGAAAGAAGACCCCGAGGGAGTCTTTTTGGGACTTTTCCAACAGTTTCCCCTGCCACGCATCGCACCTTGTTTCTATTAGTTTATTACTAGGGGTAACATGGTCTTTTATCATGTCATTTAATAACCTCTAGTCCATGTTTAGTCCCTGGAACCAAGCAGGTAGGGACTAGGGAGTTTTTAACCAAACAGGGCCATAGATTAACAACAACTAATGAGTTGCACGGGACAGTGGACGCACCAGCACCATGTGCATCTACCGATGTACTGTGGTCATGCACAGTCTGTTGCAACAAAGAACAAACAACCAACGAGCATATTTATGTTGGTCCCAATTTTGTTATCTTTAGACACCTTTCCCTATGTGAGCGCAGCGAATCTAGTCCTGCTCAAATATAGTCCTTTCCTTTCCTTTTTGAACTAGTACTTTCGCCCCTTCCTTTCCTCTTTGAACCACGTCCTAGATTTATGCGATACAACTTTCCCCACTACTTTCCCCCATCCCTTTCCTCTTTGAACCACGTCCTAGATTCATGCTATACAACTTTCCCCCTTCATTTCCTCTTTGAACCACGTCCTAGATTCATGCTATATACAAATTTTCCCACTACTTTGCCCCACTACTTTCCTCTTTGAACCACGTCCTAGATTCATGGTATACATGCAGCTAGAGCAATGCATGTGGAGTAAGTAAAATATACCTTAAGGTTCTTGGGGCGTGGTTCGGTGGGCGACGGGACGACGGCGAAGAAGAAGGGTTGGAGGCCCTCCCGCGCCGCCGCTGGGTGGAAACTGAACAGCAGCACCGGTCGTGGATTCCCTCCCTCGCCGACGGCGACAGCGTTAAGCCACCTTTCCTTCCCGGCGGACGGATCCTGCCGGCTCTTTGAGCAGCAGTGAGGGGAGAGAGAGGCCAACGAAGTCTTGTTTAGATCTGGAGAGGGCGAGAGAGTGTGAAGAGAGCAAGTATAAGCGCTGAGGCTCCAGCATGTATATATATACTGGAGAGAGAGTGTGAAGCGTGCAAACCCTAGAAAACATTTTGACCAGTCAAAGAATCCTCCTGGCAAAAATTATGCTCAAGTGTAGTTATCGAACCCGAGACCTCAAGTTTGATGATCGAACAGGCTAACTAGCTACACAACCCTCCCGTTATGTTCAACGAGAGGAAAATAACCTTTTATACATTCCTGCATTCGTGTGACAGGCATGCCGTGTTTTTTTTTGTGTGTGGGGGGGAGTCATTAGGATTTCAATCATAATCGTGTCATGTGGCTTTCATGGTAAGACTATCCACAGTGGTGCAGAAGTAATGCAGCCTTTAGTCACCTTACCTCTCTCCACGTAGTACGTTGGGTCCCACCAGTCAGAGGGTGAAACGAACAGTCGTGTGTGTGTTTAATAGCATGTGTGTGTTAGAGAGTGCGACAGATCGACCTACTCCTACAGAGATATGGTGTGTAGTGTACGATTTTAGCCGCGAGAGTCGGTGCATCCTCTCGTTTCCGGGCATGTCCGGTAGGGACATGCGGACAGCTGCCATGCCCGCTCCTGACCAGCCAGGCCCACCCAAAGCCCCTCCGCCGCCCGCGCGTGCTTCTCGCCTGAAACGGTCAGCGTCGCTCCAAAGAATCAGTGCCGCATTCATGCCCGGGAAGAGCGGACGCGACCTCTCACTTGCGCAAGAGTGATGGTTGCTTCGTCCGTCCAACTTACTCCTGGGTCTATGTGATTTGACGGCTCATTGGTATTTATTACTAAGGTGGTAGGACTGCTGGATGTCCCACGCTTTCGGCGAAACGAGGTAGTAGATTACAATTTTCTCCATTCTTACAGTGGAGGAGTGTGAGGGCAGTGAAAACACGCAAGCTCAGTGATCACATGGCCCACCTCACACTATCACCGTGCGACACCTAACTCTTTACATAGTACTCCCTCTGTTCCTAAATATTACTAGATGAGTCCCCGCTCGTTGCCGTGGAACAGCGGTATATATATCTCTCTACGCAACATTATCGATTTCATAGAACTAAAAAAATCTATAACCGCATGACAAATGTGGTAGCCAAACTAAATAAACTCCCATCATCATTTAGATCATCCCACATAAGGAAACAAGATCAGCCAACTCCTACTGCATTATGGGATTATATTTTTCTTTTTGACATGTTAATGGTACTTAAAAGCTCACTTACATGCATGCTACCGGTGCATGCTTGCCTGCAGACATGTTGATGTGATTTAAAACCCACTCACATGCATGTGCCACGGTATTTCTGCATGCTTGCATGTGGCTTAGTGCTGAGCCTCTCAACGTCTAGATCAGACGACTATTATGACTAATTTACTTCATCTAACGGCTACGTCAATTTTGATGATGTGGCTCAAGGAGAGGACAGAGAATTCATAGTAGTGGGGGCTAGCTATTACTAGTAGATAAGTCTTTGTAGAGATTCCACTAGGTGAACTACATACAGAACAAAATGAATGAATCTACACTTAAAATGCATCTATATACATCCGCATGTGGTTAATGGTGAAATCTCTACAAAGACTTATATTTAGGAACGGAGGAAGTACTAGTATAGTACTAGTATGTACTGTAATTTATCAACGAGATAAATTTGTACAATGCTATGAAGCTTCCAGCTCCTGTTACATGTATCTTGCGTCCAAGGTTGCCCGTTACAACATTTCAACAAATACAAAGGAGACTAACATGCATGCTATTGCATCTCAATGATTGACAGATCATACCAAATATGTACTCCCTCCATTCCAAAATAAGTGTCTCAACTTTGTGCAAACTTTAGTACAAAGTTGTACTACTACTAAAGTTGACACTTATTTTGGAACAGAGGCAGCTAAAGAAAAAAATGATCCATGCAGTCCCTAGCCCTTGAACCGTGAACCCTGACCAGGCTTCAATTTGCTGGCAACGTTTGAGCTTCCTAATAAATGAATTTTGCAACCTTTTGACCATTGGATCATTTTGTGCAGTTTCACCAAAATCGAGATGAGCATCCCTGCGGCGAAGAAATTGAAGAAGCGTGATTAGAATAAGATTACTAGGACTAGTCGATGAGACATAAACTCATCACAAATATAGTACGTAGAAGCCAGTAGAGGTATCAGGTATGTGCGGGGCAAAGAAGTAGAGAAATATCCACAGGGAGTGATGTGGGCAGCTGGAGCAGTGGTGCAAGTCGGCTGTAAAGGGAGTTGTACCTGAGGGACGTAGCTCGACCTTGAGGAGGGCGGCGGGAGGCGGCATCTGCCCACGTCGCGGCAGTGAGCAAGGGACGAAGGCAACCTCACCGGCTTTGTGAGAGAGAACGGCGGGGACCCCTGATCGGGATGTGCCGACAGTGGGTTTTCGCCGTGGGCGATGGACACCGCATCTACACTAAGCATCCACCCCTTCCCCAAGCAGACGTGATCTGCCGGGATGTTAGAGATGTGGCCACAATCATTTTGTGCGAGAGAGTGTGAAGAGAGCAACCCCAGCAAGCAACCGTGTAGGCTGGCCCGTCCTGACTATGTATATAGTGGAGCGGTTTCCTTTTCTCTCCATATGAACCTATCATATTGCGTTTGTGCCACTAAAGAACAAAAAATATTTATAAACGACGCAGCACCTACTACTCGTTCTCCTATAACCTTGCGCTTGGCATCTCCAAAATATTAACCTTGCGATTGGCTCTTCGCCTCCTCGGGATGTCGAGCAATAATGGTAGTGTAGTATATATCGTTCTGGCTATATGAGACCGAATGAATTGCTGCATGTCCACCACGTGGGCGAGGGTCGAGGGGCGAGGGAGAGTGCTACTACATATGGAGCAAAATGAGTGAATGTACACTCTAAAATACGTCTATATACATCAATGTTTGGAGTATGTACTAGTAGTTTATATTGAAATCTAGTAAGGACATATATATTCCAAACAATATGATATAATCTCTATAACCAAGGTAGTAGGGACGGGGAGTAAACGGAGGGAGTAGTAAATTTTTCTCCTCGTCCTGCGAGCCACTACGCGCATGGGCGAGGGAGGAGCAAGCTTCACCTCATTCTGCGAGCCACCGCGCCCGTGGGCGGGGGAGGCGGCGTACTGAGCAAGCTTCTCCACATTCTACGAGTTGACGAGACACATCAAAAGTACTCCAGTGTATAGAGCCTTGCCTCTAAGGTAGGCCCCACATGGTTTGCCTCTTTTTTTAATTTAACATAACGCGTCAAGTCGCAATTTGTTTGTTCACCCGTGGTAGACGATCCTCCCTCCACCAAGTGGACAACCAGTACACGTGCCAAATTACCACGTTGGCTGCCTTTTTCATACAGAAATGAGCTCCACCGTGTACCCGCGCGGGTGTGGTTGGGAAAGAGACGGGAGTACGTGCACCATGCATGCACCTCTTCTCTTCGTGCACGTCCCCACCTACGTGGGTGTGTGTGAGAGATACAAACCGCGTTCGTGAGTGTTTTTTGTTTTGTGGTGGGGGTGGGGGTGGGGTGGGGGTTGATTTCGTGAATTATTTGTGGGAATATGTGTCCATGACATCTCAAACAAAATTTTGCATGCAATGTGTGTGAAATGGAGGCCTATCCATATCATACATAGAGGGTCGGGCAATCCACGAGAAGAGAGGGAGGGGTCATAGCTATCGATAGAGTCGAAGAGAGGATCAAGTATGGGTGGGTGCGAGATTGATGAAGAGAGCCATCGAAATTGCATGTGTGTGTGCAAGTCAAAGATATAGGGCGACTGGCCTACCGGAACGTTAGAGGGCACATGTCAAGTTTGTGTGTGGCAGGGAGACATGACTAGAGCGTTTGACGTATCGGTGTGTGTGGGGGGGAGGGGGTGGGGGAGGGGTAGGTAGAGGCCTAACTATAGAGGTAGAACGACTCGTATATGTGTTGAGAAGGAGAGACCCAGCTATGTCATCAGGGAGATTGGTCGACATCCATACATAACTAAAGGACGGGAAATATGATGGGACAGAGAGAGAGAGGAGAGAGAGAGGGAGGGAGAGGGGTAGAGTGCTGGATGGGTGATGGAGTTGCTTCTCGGAGATTTTGGGAGAGGCCTACTAGACAAACTGAGGGTGGAACTGCAAAGTTATCAATAAGAGTGGGGATGTGTTTCTGTGTGTGCCTGTGCGTGATAGATCTGTCGAGACACATCCATGGATGATGAAGGGGAACCATGTGTTTGGTAAGCAAACCTAACTAGATTGGTAGATCAATTGTTGTTTTCCGGAGGAAGGGAGAGACATTACTAATGAGGTAGATCGATCGATGTGTGGGTAAAAATGAGTTATAAGGACCTAGCTGTCTATATGTATAGCGAGAGATCGATCAGTGTACGTCCATTTGTTAAAGGAAAATAAGGCCCATCGAGATGGATAGACAGAGAGAATGGAGCTAGGAGGTGGTGCGAGAGGCCCAACTACTAGCTGGATAGGGGGAGGAGTGTGCGGTTGTGAGATCGATTAAAAGAGGGGTGAGAGTTTACACGTGTGTCTGACCATATGAGAGACACGAGGCAAGGACACATAAAGGAGGAGATTGAAGCTGTGTGTGTATGCTGTAGGCAGGCATCGCTGGAGAGGTTTATCGATCGGTGTGTGTCGGAAAGGAGTTGAGGAGACTCTGGGAGAACGACCTAAAGGAAAAAAATGAATGTGCCTAGTGGATAGAATGCCGAGGGAGGGGGAGGGCGAGGAGGGTGTGTGCATGCACGAGAGAAAGTTAGTGGTAGCTACAAAGGTTAGAGGACTGTGTGGGTGTAAGAGACTAACAAAGATCATAATTTGATATGAAAGCGGATTCATATATTTGAATAGGAGATCATAGTGTTTTAAACATTGCATGCATGAATATAGCGGTGATACACGTGTTGTGCACATGTTATACCATAATGTGATAATGCATGGCGCTTGCAACTCACAGCTAAATGCCGAACAATCTAAACCATACTATACATCAAACAATCTCACATTTTATTTGAATTTGTGATAATGTGCGGCGTTTGTAGCTTACAACTAAATATCGAGCAATCTAAACAATACTATATATCGAACATTCTCACATTTTATTTGAATTTGTGGTAATGTGTGGTGTTTGCAACTCACATCTAAATACTTGTAGGCGTAGGGGGCGGGGCACCATACATAATGTTATAAACACATTATACATATGAGACATGGCTTAGATTATGAAGATCTAGCTAGAGCTAGAAATGTAATGTGATTTGAAATCAAAATAAAGTGGATTCAAAAAATCTAGTTCGAGTTCATATAGTACACATAGTTCATATGTAACTCGATACTGATCATGTGGTGTGCTGTGAAGATAATACACAAACGATGGTTTAACTTGACAATAATGATGATTGTAGATCTTATTAAAACAGAGAAACGAATTCAAATGCTTTTACTTCACAACAATCATTACTGTAGATCTTATTCAAATTTAGTTCATATTGAAGCGGTAGTATATACGTTTGGAATGCACTAAAACGTTCATTTGAGTAGTAGGTTGCATGCATTATACACGTAGCGAAATATTTTAATTGAACACAACATGAATTCAAAGTTTTGAATAACATTTATAGTGCACATTGATTTGGTACAATACATGTTAGGCCTGTCCGGAAATTTCAACCCGCGCCTTATTAGCCCGAAATATTTAAGATATATCTTTGTCTCATTGTTCTCCGACAACTCCGTCCATCTCAACCCGCGCCTTGCTATTCCGAAATTACAACGCGTGCAAAAACTCCCACCTCCTGTGAAATCCCGACACGTGAAATGCCCGTGGTACCCCTGAACCGAAAGAACAGCCTCAAATCGGTGGGGGGTACTTCCATAACTTACCCCACATTTCGGACAAGCGCGTCTCTAAGCCATGGTTCCCCACTGCCATCCCATCCTCCCACCCATTCGTACACCGAGGTCGCGAAAACCCTCGACGAAACCCCACACCCTGCTCCATCCGCCACCCAGCCGGAGCTTCTTCTCCGATGATGTCGTCCACAGCAACACCTCGACGTCCCTCATCCACCATATCGGATGAGGATCCGTTGTTGATCTCATCGTCCCGCCGGTTCGGCCACCCCGTCCTCCACCTCCAAGGAGTTGCCCCGACGTTCCCCTCGTCTTTCGCGCCACCTCCATTCCCACACTGCCGTCTTCACCTGCACCACCGGAAGAGCATCATCATCACCATTTCCTCGGATGAAGCTGTGGCCTAATCGGCGCCACCAAAGAGGTTGTACACTAATCGCCGCATTTTCTTCTTGATTCGATCTCACGGTGCTGCCGGCGCTCGGTCTCAAGCCGACACGGCGCGGCTCCATCCACGGCGGCATTGCCGGCCACTTCCTCCACGGTGTCGCTCCCTCGGCGGTGATCCCCACATCAGTAGGAGCTGCTGCCGCTTTAGCTCTCGCTCGCACTGCTGCTCTGCTCTTGCTCTCGGTCCGCTGCCTGGTCTGCTCTTGCTATTGCTCTTGCTCGCGCTGCTGCTCTCACTCTTGCTCTTGCTTGCGATGCTACTCCGATTTGGCTGCACTTCAGTGAATCGACTTTTGGGTCAGTTGATTTCCAAGGGGTGGGCTCGCCGGGGTGAAGGAAGAACCAGCCGCAGCGGGGAGGGGGCCTCGCCGGAGAGGTACCCCACTATCTATCTTAGGGTTCAGGATGGGGCGGTGGTCGCTGGCGATGGCGGGGCGTTGGCGGAGCGGTGGCGTGGGGATCGCCGGAGAAAAAGCTCGGCCCCGGGGGGGGGCTAGAGGGATGGCCGGGGCGGCGGCGGACCGGCGGTGGGGAGTGTTTTCGGGGCGGGCGGGGCGGTGCACCACCGGCCGCGTGCTGTTTGGCCGGTGGTGGCTGGCGGCTCAGGGAGGGTGGAGGTTGAAGATGAACCACAAGCCCTTGATTTCGAATCCAACAACTGAAAAATCGACTGACCAGAGATGAAAAAGTCAGTCGACCGACGTGTAGCCTCACCTTGCTAGTGCGTTCAGTTTCAACAGCAAAATTCAGTTTTGACAGCAAAATTCAGTTTGGACAGTTAGGTTCAGTTTCAACAGTTAAGTTCAGTTTCGACAGTTAAGTTCAGAGATGAGCGGCTGATGTATTTTACATCTAGCTCTTTGTGGTTATGTATTTTACGTCATGTATTGGAGATTCTATTAGAATTCCACTCAGGTTAACATTGTTCGTTGTCTCTCTTGTCCTGCTTTAGCCTCGACCTCGTACAACTCACCGGAGCTGCTCCAACGACGAAGCCCTCCATCACAGCGGAGCAGTACCTCGGGCTCCATCTCCGGACGCCTAAGATCTTCTTCCCCTCCTCCGACAGCAAAGTCAACCGGAGCATCCTCACTGGCCAACCAAATCACGCTGAGACTGACATGGCTTCGCCAAAGAGGTTGTAAACCTTGTTGCATCTCTTTTTTACTCTACATGTTATATATATAGTCCACTGAGCCACGGATTTGTTCCTTTAGTGTCTCCTTGAAAGGAAAAACATAGGAATTTTAATTTTCACTTGTCCTCCTTTTCAAATTCCTATTCATGAAGCACAAGACTAAGAGATAGTAGCATAATAGCATTATAATCGTACATTTTCTTGTGGTTTGACTTAATCTCACCATGCTTCTTTGCATAGTGTGATCTTCCAATTGTTGTGAATCAAACACCCAGATTAGCAGAAATCCTATGTTTTTAAATTCTCTGTTTTGCACGTGCATTCCTATCCTATTCTTGTCTATGTCCTATCCCTACATTGTTGGAATCCTCCAATTCAAATGAGCCCTTACAGAATTACTTCTCTTACAGATAGTTGTCAAAGAAAACCTTGCGTGGTTTGTCCCGGTCTTGCTGCGCCGTCGTCCACCCCAGCTCAGCTGCTCCAACGACAGAAGGGTCCAGCAGAGCAGGGATCCGGCCTCCAGACTGTCTTTCGCCGCCTCAGATCTTCTTCCCCGCCGCTGGCAGCCATGGAAACTGCATTACTATCATCAACCGAGCAGATGACCTCGAGGGCTACACGGGTCCGCAAGAGAGGTCGCACTCTTTCGTGTCTGCTTACGTTATGCATCGCCTTAATATTACATGCTACTTTATCGTCCTGTTCACCGATTAGACTCTAAGTCAGCTCCAGACTAATGGTCAAACTTGATTTTTTAAATGGCTGTGGGGTACATATCGGGGCCGCTATCAATAGTATCAATCTACTATCTGGTTAATCTCCGGTGTCTACTATGAGTTTCATGTTGGGTGGGAAACAAACAGTAAAGAAGCCATTATCTGTATTTATTAACTGAAGCCATTATCTGTCTGCTATTATTGGTTTTGGGTCTATCCACAAGTTGCTACCATCACTCTGGATTTCTGCATGCACTCCTTACATAATCTCACTATGTTTTATTCCTATGCATGACAGTTATTGTAAACAATGGAACTGAACATGTAGAGCAAAAGAGACGAGCCTTGCGTGGCAATATAATTTCATGCAGACGTCGCTCCATGGTAGGCGCAAAGGCAGCCCCCCTCCATGCATTTCGGATTGTAATCGAGTGGAAGATATCTGTTCTAAGGGGGATTCAGAAGGAGAAGATAACTCCTATTTAATCCCTGAGGTCTTCGCTCTAACTTGGCATGCTTATGTTGGTTATATCATGCATATGGTGTCTTGCATTGCTTACTTTATACATCAAATATGTCATCTGCTTAGTTTAGACATCCTTTGTGCAAATGCCATCTATTTAGTTTATTCATCATTTATGTGAATTATGCAACGCCACCTTGTTTAGGCAGGCATCATATATGTGAATTTTGCAATGCCATCCTGCTTAGCCAGTCATCTTATATGTAAATTATATCAGGCCATCTTTTTTTCATTACATATTACATTCATCAACAATGTTAGTACATTCAACTGCTCTTCGTGTGCATCAGCCATTTGACACGGTGATGGCAAATTCTGGAGTGAAAACAAGGTCTTCTGAGCAGACTATGATATCTGACGAAGTGCATATCTCGCTGGTTACAGATAGCTCCTCAGAGGAGGATTCAGAGACAGATGATCAGTCCTATTCCCCCCACCCCCCGAGGTGTATGCTCTAACTTGGCAGGGTTATGTTGCTCATATCGTGCATATGGTGTCTCGCATTGCTATGACATTTGATTAGTTTAGACATGCTTTGTTTGAATGCCACCTGTTCAGTGTCTAATTACCATATATGTGAATTATGCATTGCCATCTCGTTGCAAGACATTATATATGTGAATTATACAATGCTATCTTGTTGCAAAGGCATTATATATGTGAATTATGCAATGCCATGCTGTTTAGCCAATCATCATGTATGTGAATTATATCATGCTATCATTTTTTTGAATTACGTGTTCCATTTGTCGACAATGTTTGTATATTCAACTACTCTTCATGTGCATCAGCCATTTGAAGCGGTGATGGAAGTATCTGGAGTGAAAACAAGGTATTCAGAGCAGACACTGCTACCTGCTGAAGCAGACATCTTGCTGGCTACAGAGAGCTCCTCAGAGGAGGATTCAAAGACTGATGACCAGTCCTATTTCCCCCCTGAGGTCTATGCTCAAACTTGGCAGGGTTATATTACCCATGTCATGCATGTTGTCTTGCATTGCTTAGTTTTTACATCATATATAGATTGCCATCTGCTTACTTGCTTACTATATAAATCATATATTTGAATTATATCATGCCATCATGTTTATATAGTACATACACATCATCTATCTGAATTATGGCATGGCAACCCATTTAATAAAGACATCATATAGTTATATCATCTCATCATGTTTAGTGTTTACGGTCATCATATTTATAATTATGGCATTCTATCCCTGAATGTATGTGAATTATGGCATGCCAACCTATTTAATAAACACATTATATAGTTATGTCATGTCATCCTGTTTACATAGTCTCATATTTTGAACTATGTCTCTCCATCTTTTTTAGTTAGCCATCATAATGTGAAATTGTGTCATGCTATCCTATTTAGTTAGCCATCATATATGTGAAATTGTGTCATGCTATCCTGTTTGGTTAGACAACATAAATATGAATTATTTCATGCCCTCTTTTATTCCCCACTATCCATTGCACCTGTCTATCATACAATGTCTATACTTTCAATTACTTTTCTTGTTTATCAGTCATTTGAATTGGAGAGCGTGATGGCAGTATCTAAGGGAGTAACAACACGGTCTTCAGAAAAGATAGTGTTACCAGTTGATGCAGATAGAACCATGGTTGTACTTGACCAAGGACCAGATCCACCACACATAACCCAGACTCTCGCAGATTATACCCCTACCCAGTTGGACAGAGAACCAGCTACACCCCTTTTAACCCCAACCCCGACAAATAGTAACCCAGTTCCAGTTGACACAGCACCGTCTCCACCACAGAGCACCCAAACACGAGCGGTTAGTAAGGGAACTGCAGTGCCCAAAGCACGAGGACCACCACTCTGAATCCCAACTCAACGCTTAAAGCAGAAGAAGATTTGTTCTCAGGTCAGGTTCTGTAGCTATGGTCAATACTCCTTTGCTCTTGCATTACTGTATTTACTCATACCAACTATTTTCAAATTTGAAGGATGGAATTGAAACTCCAATGGTGCAACAGGTATGTTTTAAACCTGTTTCTTTAACTGGTTTGCTGTTGTAACCTGCTCTATGTTGATTTCAGTTTCAATTGAATAAACAGTTATGTTCTCATGTCATGCACATTACAAGTGTTGTTATTGCTCTATAGTTACCCACACTTATATTATGTCTATTCTGCTTTGTCTTGAACAAATATTATTTGAACTGTGTCTCTATCTTGATTTGGCAACAAAAACTAGAATGATATATACCATAAAGTGACCATGGCACATAGATATATGTTTGTTTCATGTTGTTATCATGTCTACTTTACTACTGAACTCATTTACCAAAATGAGTTTCATATACAACATGGTAAACATGTGATGTGTCTGCTTCTTTCTCTTTTAGAATGTGGACAAAATATTGGAGAACAGTACCGCGTTATCCAATGGTAAAGGAAGTAATGCAGATAAGTTTCAAGATTGTGAGACATCCCTGTTGGTCTCTAAGAAAGATGATAAAAACTATCTTGATGACAGTGAGGGAACCCAAAAGTCCTGTCTTGATGTAGTGTTCGAGTTACTGGCCACTACTGCTGGCACAAGCTCTTCGAACTCGCTGCCTGAATCAGTTCATCTTCTTGAGTCTCAACTTCAAGTTGAAAGACATCGATCAGATGTGCTGTAATAGGAAGCTGAAGGACTAAGGAAGTCCCTGCAGAATTCAGATGCATATTTTCTGGTGCAACAGCAAGCGCTGGAGGATTTAAGCGCCAAACAAGAGAAAGTTAATAAGCTTGCTAAGCATCTTGCCAGCATTATGGGTACCCAGGATATTGTTTCTTGAGATCTTCTGAAGTGGTTTCAGTTCTAGATTTGTTTTGCTGCAGCGTTTATTTGCGCTGGTCGCCAACTTTGACAACCAGTGTATATGATATGCTGCTTTGTTCCCTATATTTGCACTGGTGGCGAACTTTGATTCCCAATGGATGTAATATGTGTAACAGCCGTGATAGCCTAGCATAAGTTGCTTGCTTATTTATTTCCTTGTTGTCTTGTTTATTTTTTTGCTTGTAGTCAGTGCAGTTCTTTTTAAAACTAGGGCACAATAACCATGGGCTATTATTTACTGTAGTGACACTGGGCCTCCTATGGGCCGTAGAAACAGTGGGCCTTCTACAGGCCGTAGAAATAGTAGGCCTTCTACGGGCCTAGAAACAATGGGCCTTCTACGGGCCATAGAAACAATGGGCCTTCTACGGGCCATAGAAACAATGGGCCTTCTACGGGCCGTATCATCAATGGGCCTTATACGGGCTGTATGACCATAACGGGCCATCGTTAATAGGCCGTATTTGATGACGCTATGAAAACGGCCCAACGTATTAACGGACCACAAACGGGCCGATGTAACCACGGGCTGAATTTGGCCCACAAGCTGAAAATGACAGTAACGGGCTGTAAGTAAATGAATGCTGGAAATGAGCCCAAGAATAAATGGGCTCTGAGAAGGTCGAAAGATAACATTTGCTGGAAACGGCCCAACTGAATAACGGGCCCCTAATGGGTATAAAGTGATCTACTGTTCATTACGGGCCAGTTTCACCACGGGTCGTTAGTGGGTGTAAAGTGATACACTGTTCATTGCGGGCCAGTTTCACCACGGGCCATTAATAGGACAAGAGTTACATAGGGCCTCATATGGGCCGAAAGACGTCATGGGCCATACATGGGCCAGAAGTGAAAACGGGCTGGAATCATATTGGATGGCCCAGATGACGCTACTGGGCCTAATTCGGATAGGGCGTAACGGGCCTTGGGTTAGCAGGCTGTAAATGGGCTATATGCGAACATGCCGTTAATAGGCTTTCCATGGGCCGGCCCGCCACCTTTTGACCAAGTCAAACGGGTCGGCCTTTTCACAGGAATGGGCCTCTATTGGGCCGTGCCACGTGTCGATGTATCATAGGCGCCTTCTGTCCAATGAGTGGATGACATCTGTCCCAACGGTGAGCCGACACGTGTTTCCTCCAGCCAATGATGATTTTACACGCGGAAAATCCCCATTGGTCGGGGCTGTTAACGGGTTATCGGATCCAAAACCCGACGCGATATCTTAACGGCATTCCGTTACGGTGGATGCCACGTGTCGGTCACCCTTGATGAAAGCAGTTCTGTGACGCGTGATTTATCGTCATGGAAGTGGACACTTCCGTGATCATAATTTTGGTAATGTCATCGAACACTTCTACGACAGCACAGGTATGACTATCTTGATTCTGTCATAAATTTGTCATGGATGTACATGCATGACAAAAAACGCGACCTACTATGACAAACACGTATCATCACGGAAGTGTATTTTTTTTGTAGTGCTACCGCATATCTACGTTGTATTCTCCTATGAGTTTTCCTTTTTTTTCACAGACAACGTTCGCACGATACCCTTCCAGGATACGGCACAATGGAGACAAAGGCGCAGACGTGTAACAAGACCCCGTTCAATAGGTTCCTTTTTAGATTAAGCCCCTATGTAAACCTTTTTTATTGCCTCTTGTTGTTTAAACCGTCCCATGGGTTCCATACCCACAGAGGACACTGTCATTATTGGCATTCCGCCACGACAGGTCACCACACATACCTGGAAACATAGGGTTCATATTGAATAGGCATTCTTGAGCCCATCTTTTGTTATAAAGTCCGAACACCTTCGGGAGTGTTCGGCGTCACGAGTTTGACCTTATATGCATTAGCTCCGAATCATGTCTTGGGTCAAATGTTGGGTTTGCCCGGCTCCTGGGTTTGCCTCCTTACGTTCTGTTATTATCGGCTAAGGCAGGGCAAAGGAGAACTACTACGATTGTGCCCTGGTTATTCCGGATGAGCGCCTCAGTAGAGAAAGCCACAAACTGACCGTCATGATACAGCGAGAGACTGTTCAACCACTCGAAGACTCACCGAAATCCCTAGGATTCTTCCACATTAACGAAGGGCCATTTACCAGCCATGTACACATGCGCCCGTATTCGGATGCCCGCGAAGGTACCAGGGGCTACATAGTAGCCCCACCATTATATCCCCACGGCTAAGCGAAATTGTTAAAGCTATATACTCCGGTTGCCTAGTTCGACGTGCGATCACCTCCTTAATGGACCAAGATTTTGGATCAAGTGTGATTAAGCATATTCTTCGCAAACACCCCCGCATTGTATGCGTGGGGGATGAAGCAACCGACTGCTATCTTTCAGACTACTTATACATATAAGAATAGCCGTACAGGGGACACAATCATATTTTCAGGCAAAGAATATAAGTATAGCCTCATAATCAAAATAATCATTGGTTTTACAATAATTCGACTTATTACTCAAACAAGAAATTCTTCGAGCACTGCGCCTCTATTAGGCGAGCACCCTCTATGACCTGCACCAAGTAGTGCTCGGCCGGATATTGGCCTCCCGCCAGATCCTGGGTCGCTACAATGGCGGCCTCCATTTCCGTCCAATAGGATTTAACGCGGGCAAGAGCCATCCGTGCACCCTCTATGCACGCCGACCTCCTCACGGCGTCGATCTTAGTCACGGCCCCAAGGAATTGTTGCACCAAACCAAAATAACTGTCCGGCTTGGGCTCTTTCGGCCAAAGATGGTCTATTACAGACTGCATTGCCAGCCCGGACAGTCTATGAAGCTCCGCCACAGCAGCCACCTTCTCATTCAATGGCAACGAGCGGTTGGGAGCATTGAAATGCGACCAAAAAAGCTTCTCCACTTCCTTATCACCTTGATCCTGGAAGAACTTGGCAGCATCAGCTGTACTTTTCGTCAAGTCTGCATATGCGTCTACAGGACTCCAACGCCCAACTAGGGGAGCATACTTTGGATCCAAAAACTTGGTCCGCAGTAGGTAAGAGCCCCTGGCCATGATTTTGTCGGCCTATTGGAGCTCCTCCCACATACCCCGGATCTCAGTCCACATCTCCTTTCCGGCATTAAGCGCCTTGTCTAGCTCGTCCAAACTAGCCTTATTCTCCTTTTCAAGGAGCACATATCGGTCGGCGGCATTTTTTAACTCTTCAGCCATCTTGGCTATCTTCTCCTCGCTTCGGTGATGAGGAGCCTGTTCGGCTCTCAACTCCTCAGCCACCTTTAGGGCAGCCCCATTGCTAGCTCGAGCTTGTTCCTTGGCTTGAGCGAGCTCGGACCTTAGGGCCTCCACGGCAGCAGCACCATCTGCAGTGCACACACAGGGCATTAACATCATGCCATTCTCGCATATTCCTATACAATATAATAAGGGAAGCAGAGTACATGCCCTGGGATTCTTCCAGCCGTCTGTTCACCAGCGTGATATCGGCATCAATAGATTCGATCTGCCTTCTCAGTTTGGCAACTTCAATAGACTGGTCGGCTGTCGGATCCTTGTATATCTGCACATATATATAGCGCAACAATTAATGATTGATCCCCCGTTTGCCGCCTATGGCGGGCAACGAGTCTCAGGGGTTACTATCTATAGGGAGCACACCTAGCGCATACTTCTTAACAAAAAATATAGTGCATTTTTTCACCACATACCTCGAAGCCTTTGAGCAGGCTTTTGAATGCCTCATTCAAACCGCTGGTAGCGGATGAAATCTTCATGAGCACCGTGCTCATTAAAGAGTGGTGCTCCTCCGAGAGCACGGCTCGCTCCAGAAGGCCTGTCAGTATGTCCGGCCGGATATCGAACTGAGCCGGACCCTTCCCTTCACCCCCCTGGGAGCCAACTGCTCCGGGCTCAGGGTGGCTGACGTGTTTGCTTCCGGCTTTGGCAGATCCGGACTCCTCCGTGATGACACCTCTGTGTTGCCCGCTTCATAAAGCGGAGAGTTGGGCGGAGTCTCGCTCTCCATCATCTCCGGACGAAGGTCCGCCGAAGACGAACTCTATTGAGAAGAGCTGCTCGCCGGACTACCAAAGACGAAGTCTCGGTTATAGATCTCGGAGTCACGCCATACCTTCGAATTAATGATTAACTTACGGCTCGCTGGAGGGCTGGCCCGTTGATGGGCACGACATGGTAGGGGTGCCCGTCACGGCAGTGCCCCCTAGTGAAACCTTCTTCCCGTGCTTGGGCGTCTCCGCCTCTAAGTCTTCGGGGGCCGCCCTCTTCTTCCCGCGTGGGGATGAGGCTTTAACCTCCCCTTCTTGGCTACCCTCCATAGTAGAGACAGCGACTCCTCCGGTCTGAATGCGTGGTGCGGTTTCACTCCCTCTCCTTCGCCTTTCCTTGAGGGGATTTTGCTGAGCGCCCGGTCAAGCATCTTTGCGATGGTTGGACCAGGCGAGCCTTCAGGAAGTGGCGCCGGACACCTGATTCTCTCCGCCTTATTTAGCCATTCCTGGACACGGAGGAATTTTCAAAATTACAATCATGATAAATATAAATGAAGTGTTCGGTTTTAAGGTTACTTACTTGGGCTTCTAGGTGATTGCAGCTTAGGCCCACATCCTCGATGGTGTCCGGACACTTTACTTGTGGTCCAAAAAATAATTTACACATTCCTTTGAGCTTCAGGCCAAAGAAGTGCTTAATAGTCCACGGACCCTCCGGATTAAACTCCCACATCCGGAGAGGCCGATGTTTGCACGGCAGCGTCCGCCGGATTAGCATCACTTGCATTATGCTGACAATATTTATGTCTCTATCTATGAGATCCCGAATACGATTCTGCAGTTCTGGTACATCACCAGCAGGCCCATAATTCCGTCCTACGTCGGTCCAAGACGCTGACTGTGATGGAGGGCCCGAGCGGAACTCGGGGGCGGTTGCCCACTTTGTGCCTCTGGGAGCCGTGACATAAAACCACCTCCGTTGCCACACATCGGACACTTCCCGAAAGGAGCCCTCTGGCCATGGGGCATTGATGTTCTTGCTTATTACGACACCTCCGCACTCTGCATGTCGCCCCTTGATCATCTTCGGCGTCACATTGAAGGTCTTGAGCCATAAGCCGAAGTGTGGGTTGACGTGGACAAAAGCCTCTCACACAATAATAAACGACAAGATGTGGAAGATGGCGTCTGGAGCCAGATCATGGAAATCCAAGCCATAGTAGAACATGAGCCCCCTTACAAAGGGGTCGAGGGTGAGGCCTAGACCTTGGAGGAAGTGAGGAACGAACACGACGCTCTCATTGGGCTCCGGCGTGGGGATAACCTGCCCTGGAGCAGGAAGCCTGTGCTGGATATCGGCGGTCAGGTAACCCACCTCCCTAAGCTTAGCAATATCCTCCTCCTGGATTGAGGAGGCCACCCACCGGCCTTCAGCGTCGGATCCAGACATACTGGAGGATCTGGGGTGATGAGGCTTAGGTTTTGAGTGCTGGAGCTCGAGGTGCGAGAAGGGGCAGGAGAGGTGGAAAAGAGGTGTATGCCTCGGCCCCTTTATAAAGAGGATGAATATCAAGAGTCCTCAACGTGACCACTTGGGACTTATCTAAAATACACGGAGTCATACCAATGGTTGCCGTGGGGTCACACGCGCCCATATTGATGAGAGATCCTGCGATAAGAGGAACACGATCTCTGCTTTGGCAGGGCGTGCCAATAAAACCGCCTCGCGACGCGAGTCGAGGTGGAGCAGGAAACGCCCGTTCATGTTGTACCAGGCCACGATGCAGGAGCACGACGTACAAAGACTGCCAGCAGAACAAATTTACCATCTTGTAGATCCGGACATGATCTATGTGTTCGATAAATAACCTTGGAGTATTCGGAGAAGGGACCCGCCTTGCAATGCCGAAGACAAGACTGCGCGCCAGACTCATCGTCATTGAAGCCTGGTTCAGGGGCTACTGAGGGAGTCCTGGATTAGGGGGTATCCGGACAACCGGACTATATACATTGTCTGGACTATTGAAGCGTGAAGATACAAGACTCAAGACTTGGGCCCGTGTCCGGATGGGACCCTACTTTGCGTGGAAGACAAGCATGGCGATCCAGATATTAGATTTCCTTCCTTGTGACCGACTCCATGTAAACCCTAGCCCTCTCCGGTGTCTATATAAACCGGAGAGGATGGTCCTTAGAAGACCGATCACAATTACAATTATACCATCATAGGCTAGCTGTTAGGGTTTAGCCTCTATGATCTCGTGGTAGATCTACTCTTGTACTACTCATATCTTCAATATTAATCAAGCAGGAAGTAGGTTTTACCTCCATCGAGAGGGCCTGAACCTGCGTAAACATTGTGTCCCTTGCTTCCATTTACCATCAGCCTAAGACGCACAGATTGGGACCCCCTACCCGAGATCCACCGGTTTAGACACCGACAAAGGGCGCCAACAATTGGCCATTTTGAAGGGGAACATCTAGTACACTTATCCTGACTAGAGTTGGTCCTCGCCTGCCAAAGGCTCTGACGATGACGCCTTCCTGGGCTCCACGATGACCTCCGTCCTGCCGTTCTGCTGGTCTTGGTCTTGTTGCACCGAAACGGTAACCTTTGCCTGATGCCTTGGCCTGTGCTTGCCCCCTTTGCACCGAAGGGGAAACAAGGACACTACCCAGGCCGGCGCCCGCCTGGCACCCGCCTGGCTTCGATCATCATGGCTTACATCACGGGAACCTCGTGAGGTACCCCGCCTTGATCTCTCTGCCTCCTCGCGAGCCAGCCTGACGAGGTTGTGCTTGAGGAAGCTTCGTGCCGTCCACCCCGCGAGGCTTGGCCCCTCGCGAGGGTCTTGAGCTTGTGTTGACGAAGGTGGGCCGTACTGGGCCACTCCTTGTGCCATGCTGCAGGCCGCAGGAAGGCAAGTCTGGGTACCCACGTTCTCAGAACACCGACAGCGTAGTGGGAGTAACATAAGTAGGTGTACCTCCTTTTTTTATTCTTGAAACAACCACACGCGAATATCAAGGTGCTAGTTACGTAGAACAAACTAGCCAGCGGACGCATGGAGCCCATCATCTGTTTGCTCACATGCGGCCCCACATGTCAGTGAAAATGCAAGAGGGCCCACTGAACCTGCACATCTTTCACCTCGACGTGCTGATGATGAAAAACAAATCCAATAAAGATCTTCGGTTGTCGCTTTTGGAGTTAGTCAAGAGTAGTAAGATTCTATTTATAGTTTAACCCAAGATGCACATCGAGTGGCTTCAACTACCCCTCTATTTTCTTTCATGACACGACCTGGACGCTGGATGTCCCACGTGTCGGCAAAAGAAGGAAGAACCCAACCAAATCTTCGGTTGTGCTCTCGGATTAGACTAGTTGTGCTAACTTAAAATTTTTATTGTGTACTCCCTCCGTTCCAAAATACTTGACTTCCGTTTGTCCAAAAATGGATGTACCTATATACTAAAACATGTCTAGATACATATATATTTTGACAAATAGAAGGCATGTATTGTGCAACGGAGGGAGTAGAATGGATGCAAGTTTTTGTTTGGGAAGAAGAGTACATCCATATATTGATAGAGCGTTGGAGTTGGCCTTACAAGTGGGACCGCAGTTGAGGAAACCGACTATCGGCAAACCCCCATCTCGCCTGCCGCGCGATGGCTGAGTTACAGAAACGATGAGGTTGAAGAGATTGCTCTAGCACGGACTCCAAGAAATATGGTGTCAGATGGAAGTCGTGCTGGTTGTGTGTGCCAGACTCCTGGACGTGAATGCTTGTTCTGGCCCATGCCACCCTACTACTCCTACTACTTACTATATAGTACTAGTATCGAGGATTCGAGGTGCTGATTACGTACAATATGGCTATAGTAAAAACACCCGCACAACGCACGAAGCATGTGAAGCTAGTACAAATAGTGTACTACTATTGTTGATTCGCCTCATCCGATAACCTGTTGCAATGCACGTACAATTATGTATTCGGAAAATATTTTTTTGCCTCGTCGCACCACTCACTCACAGAAGCAACTCAAAAGCCATTCATAAATTTAGTAAGTTTATCACAGGCATATCATTCTATTACATACAATAGGTCATCAACCCACATCGACAATGAGGATACATTATAAATACTAAAGTTTTCACCACACAACAAATAACAAGCAATGAAATGAGCTTCAAGTCAACCATTCCTCGGCGTTGGAAACACTTGCTCTAAACCACAAGTGATTCTCTGGGACGGGCCATCTATTGTCGATCTCGAGACCAACGCAGGACTGATCATCCAGGCTGAAGGGGCCTACTATATCAGTGCCAGGGTAGGGAACCACCCTAATGTCCGAGGTATTGACAGAGTTGCTTCTCATAAATGGTACTAGTAATGTTGTGTCAACCGCAATTGGATCGCCTTTCACCATCACCGGATAGTTTTGTCCAAGGTAGAGCAAGTTTTCTCCAAGACTATCAATTCTGTACCAGGGAGAAGGTGTTGGTGCTAGCACACTAGTATCCATCCCGAATACCATGCAACGGGTGTTGGAATAAGTTCGGAGAGTGCGACCATGGGAGACAACACGTGCTCCCTCAGTAGTAACATCATCAGTGGGCTGTATACACACAAGAAGAGGTGATCCATCAGAATTAATTGCCAGGCGCCACTAAGTATATACGTTCTGCTCGTCCTCATGCTCGTGATCGTCACCATCGCCATCTCCCCCTTGGTTATAAAAAATTTCAAGTATAGGTGGTGGAATGTTCACAGGACCTTGGAAACACAAGAAGAAGGTTAATTAGTAAAGGGAAACTTGCTAACCCGCTTTCATGTGGATGAAACAATTATAATTATGGTGGAAGAGAAACATACCGAAACTACGAGGATCCCATGCAAAATTAGTGCCACGAGTGGTGGCAGTAAACACAAGGCCCTCGTATTGAATTGCATCACAATACACATCCGTAGAGAGGTTGGGAACTCGACAAATTGCTATCTTCCATAGAAGACAGTCACCATGATCGTATTTGAACGTGCGTACAATACCGGTGGGCTCAACCTCTGGGCAGTCTGCTTAGTTTTTTGGAAGTGGAACCCGGTCACGAGTGTACACATTCACAAGTTCCCACTCGCAGTTGGACCCAATGTAAACAACCCAATCTCCATTTGCGCCTGCCCAAGCCTTGCCCTCAAGCGATGGCATCTTAACATCATACGTATCATTATCAAGCGGCATCAACTTGCACAGGACGAGGCCTCCGTCATCCCCATGCCAGTAGTCATCAGGGTCATGGCGAAGAAGATAGGGAATACCAAACCGCTCCTTGACTCTTGCGTTCCTTGTAATGATGTTATTAGTTGAGTCGAGAATGGGCTTGAACGAACCTGCCATGCTAGCCGAGGTGATGACGTCGCACCGATCAATGAGTTCCTCCACCACGTCATCTTTCAGAACAGGGCAAGAATAACGGGGTCGTTGAGGGAGTCCTGGATTAGGGGGTATCCGGACAGCCGGACTATACACTTTGTCCGGACTATTGGAGCATGAAGACACAAGACTCAAGACTCCGTCCCGTGTCCGGATGGGACTCTCCTTAGCGTGGAAGACAAGCTGGGCGATCCGGATAGTAGATTTCCTTCTTTGTAACCGACTCTGTGTAAACCCTAGCCCCCTCCGCTATCTATATAAACCTTAGGGTTTAGTCCTTAGAGGGACAATCATAATCATCATAGGCTAGCTTCTAGGGTTTAGCCTCTACGATCTTGTGGTATATAAACTCTTGTACTACTCATATCATCAATATCAATCAAGCAGGAAGTAGGGTTTTACCTCCATCCAGAGCAAAGGGAATCAGATCGAAAGCACGTTTATGTGAATTATCAAAACTAATTTACTGGGTGCAAAGGTCTTATTTGGCACTTTATTGAAACAAAAGCTATAAAACATGATTACTACAGTAGAATAATCATGTGGACACACAAAAACAGTAAAGGTAAATATTGGGTTGTCTCCCAACAACCGCTTTTCTTTAATGCCTTTCTAGCTAGGCATGACGATGACAATTATGCTCACATAAAAGATAAGAATTGAAACATAAATAGAGCATCATGAAGAATATGACTAGCACATTTAAGTCTAACCCACTTCCTATGCATAGGGATTTTGTGAGCAAACAACTTATGGGAACAATAATCAACTAGCATAGGAAGGCAAAACAAACATAACTTCAAGATTTTAAGCACATAGAGAGGAAACTTGATATTATTGCAATTCCTACAAGCATATGTTTCTCCCTCATAATAATTTTTAGTAGCATCATGAATGAATTCAACAATATAACTAGCACATAAAGCATTCTTTTCATGATCTACTAGCATAGAAAATTTATTACTCTCCACATAAGCAAGTTTATTCTTTATGGCATACATATCATCACAATAATCATCATAAATAGGAGGCATGCTTTCATCATAATAAATTTGCTCATCAAAACTTGGGGGACAAAAAAATATCATCTTCAACAAACATAGCTTCCCCAAGCTTGTGGCTTTGCATATCATTAGCATCATGGATATTCAAGGAATTCATACTAACAACATTGCAATCATGCTCATAATTCAAAGATTTAGTGCCAAAGATTTTATAGACTTCTTCTTCTAGCACTTGAGCACAATTTTCCTTTCCATCATTCTCACAAAAGATATTAAAAAGATGAAGCGTATGAGGCAAACTCAATTCCACTTTTTGTAGTTTTCTTTTATATACTAAACTATTGATAAAACAAGAAACAAAAAGATTCGATTGCAAGATCTAAAGATATACCTTCAAGCACTAACCTCCCCGACAACGGCGCCAGAAAAGAGCTTGATGTCTACTACACAACCTTCTTCTTGTAGACGTTGTTGGGCCTCCAAGTGCAGAGGTTTGTAGGACAATAGCCAATTTCCCCTCAAGTGGATGACCTAAGGTTTATCAATCCATGGGAGGCGTAGGACGAAGATGGTCTCTCTCAAATAACCCTGCAACCAAATAACAAAGAGTCTATTGTGTCCCCAACACACTGAATACAATGGTGAATTGTATAGGTGCACTAGTTCGGCGAAGAGATGGTGATACAAGTGCAATATGGATGGTAGATATAGGTTTTTGTAATCTGAAAATATAAAAACAGCAAGGTAACTAATGATAAAAGTGAGCACAAAAAGTATTGCAATGCTTCGAAACAAGGCCTAGGGTTCATACTTTCACTAGTGCAAGTTCTCTCAACAATAATAACATAATTGGATCATATAACTATCCCTCAACATGCAACAAAGAGTCACTCCAAAGTCACTAATAGCGGAGAACAAACTAAGAGATTATTGTAGGATACGAAACCACCTCAAAGTTATCCTTTCTGATCGATCTATTCAAGGTTCCGTAGTAAAATAACATGAAGCTATTCTTTCCGTTCGATCTGGCATAGAGTTCATACTAGAATAACACCTTAAGACACAAATCAACCAAAACCCTAATGTCACTTAGATACTCCAATGTCACCTCAAGTATCCGTGGGCATGATTATACGATATGCATCACACAATCTTAGATTCATCTATTCAACCAACACAAAGTACTCCAAGGAGTGCCCCAAAGTTTCTACCGGAGAGTCAAGACGAAAACATGTGACAACCCCTATGCATAAGTTCATTGAACCCGCAAGTTGATCACCAAAACATACATCAAGTAGATCACGTGAATATCCCAATGTCACCACAGATAAGCACGGCAAGACATACATCAAGTGTTCTCAAATCCTTAAAGACTCAATCCGATAAGATAACTTCAAAGGGAAAACTCAATCCATTACAAGAGAGTAGAGGGGGAGAAACATCATAAGATCCAACTATAATAGCAAAGCTCGCGATACATCAAGATCGTACCACCTCAAGAACACGAGAGAGAGATCAAACACATAGCTACTGGTACATACCCTCAGCCCCGAGGGTGAACTACTCCCTCCTAATCATGGAGAGCATCGGGATGATGAAGATGGCCACCGGTGAGGGATCCCCCCTCCGGCAGGGTGCCAGAACAGGCTCCTGAGAGGTTTTTGGTGGCTACAGAGGCTTGTGGCGGTGGAACTCCCGATCTATTGTGCTCCTCGAAGTTTTTAGGGTATATGGACATATATATGCGAAAAAAGTCGGTTAGGGGGGCCATGAGGGGCCCACGGGGGTGGAGGGGGCGTGCCCAGGGGGTAGGGCGTGCGTCCCTGCCTCATGGCTTCCTCATTGCATCCCTGACGTACACTCCAAGTCTCCGGGATTGCTTCTGTTCCAAAAATAACTCTCCCGAAGGTTTCATTCCGTTTGGACTCCATTTGATATTCCTTTTCTTCGAAACACTGAAATAGGCAAGAAAACAACAATTTGGGTTGGGCCTCCGGTTAGTAGGTTAGTCCCAAAAATAATATAAAAGTGTATTATAAAGCACATAAACATCCAAAATAGGTAATATAATATCATGGAACAATCAAAATTATATATACGTTGGAGACGTATCACTCTCGCAACCCATCATCTAATAACTACTCCACAATGCATTCCCTTAGGCCCAAATATGGTGAAATGTCATGTAGTTGACGTTCACATGACACCACTAATGGAATCACAACATACATATCATCAAAATATCGAATACATATCAAGTTCACATGATTACTTGCAACATGATTTCTCCCGTGACCTCAAGAACAAAAGTAATTACTCACAAATTATAATCATGCTCAAGATCAGAGGGGTATTAAATAACATAATGGATCTGAACATATAATCTTCCACCAAATAAGCCATATAGTAATCAACTACAAGATGTAATCAACACTACTAGTCACCCACAATCACAAATCTATAGTTTCAGTACAAAGATTGACCACAAGAGATGAAATAGGGTTTGAGAGGAGTTGGTGCAGTTGAAGATGTTGATGAAGATAGCCCTCCCCAAGATGGGAGAGTTGTTGGTGATGATGATGACAATGATTTTCCCCTTCGCGAGGGAAGTTCCCCCGGCGTAATCGCTCTGCCAGAGGGAAAAAGTGCTCCTACCCAAGTTCCTCCTTGAGACGGCGGCGCTTCATCCTAAAAGTTCTCTCCTTATTTTTTCTAGGCCAAAATGACTTATATACCACAAGAGGGGTGAGGGAGTCCAGGACTAAGGGGTCCTCGGGCGTCCAGGCTATATGATATGGGCCAGACTAATGGGCCGTGAAGACATAAGATTAAAAACCTTTGCCCATGTCCGGATGGGCTCTCCTTTGTGTGGGTGGCAAGCTTGCCATTCGGATCATGCACATTCCTTTCTCTGTAAACCGACTCTGTACAACCCTAGATCCCTCCGGTGTCTATATAAACCAGAGGGTTTAGTCCGTAGGGCAATCACAACCATACAAGCTAGACATCTAGGGTTTAGCCATTACGATCTTGAGGTAGATCAACTCTTGTAAGCCCTATACTCATCAAAGTCAATCAAGCAGGAAGTAGGGCATTACCTCCATTAAGGGGGCCCGAACCTGGGTAAACATCGTGGCCCTGCCTCTTGTTAACATCGATCCTTAGACGCATAGTTCGGGACCCCCTACCCGAGATCTGCCGGTTTTGACACCGACATTGGTGCTTTCATTGAGAGTTCCCCTGTGTCGTCACCAGAAGGCTCGATGGCTCCATCAACCATCCACGACAATACCGCCCTGAGGGAGACTTTTCTCCCCGTCCAAATCTTCGTATTCGGAGGCTTCGCACTATGTGCCAATTCAATTGGCCATCTACAGCAGATCAATAGCTACACCCCTGGTCATCAGATCAGTTTTGGAAACCTAAACTACATCGCTGATATCCGAGGAGACTTGATCTTCCAAGGACTCATGGCCTCAACTGCAGCTCCGGCCTTAGATCCGAAACACCTCGATGAGTCCGAAAACAGGAGTTTAGAGCCCGCCGGACTCTCCACATCCATAGAGCCCAACACCGGAGATACGGTGGGGATCGTTTCACTGGCAGACCCGGAGTCATACCGGGCTCCCTTCGTCAACACGAAGCCGGACTCCTCCCCAAACAGCAGATCCGAACTCTCGAAGTCCATATTACGTGAGCTCGGCCTGGGAACACCTGTCCTGCCCTGCTCCACGGACTCTCGCTCCCCTGTCCAAATCTCACTCTTAAAGAAGGCCCTGGACTTAATGTGATCTCTCACTATTACAGAAGGATTGCTGCCAAACTACGCCCAGCCCTCACTAGGGGCTGATAGCGGGGAATTCCGCCCACTTCATAGCCATTGTAGAGGATCTAACCGACACGCTCGACTATGATTCCGAAGACATCCACGATATGGGTAATGATACCGGAGATGAGAAGAGCCAGAACCCGCCGTTCACTGGACGCTGGACGGCCACTTCCTCATATGACGTATACATAGTGGACACACCAAAAGATGATGACACCTTAAGACACAAATCAACCAAAACCCTAATGTCACTTAGATACTCCAATGTCACCTCACGTATCCGTGGGCATGATTATACGATATGCATCAGACAATCTCAGATTCATCTATTCAACCAACACAAAGTACTCCAAAGAGTGCCCCAAAGTTTCTACCGGAGAGTCAAGACGAAAACATGTGCCAACCCCTATGCATAAGTTCATTGAACCCGCAAGTTAATCACCAAAACATACATCAAGTAGATCACGTGAATATCCCAATGTCACCACAGATAAGCACAGCAAGACATACATCAAGTGTTCTAAAATCCTTAAAGACTCAATCCGATAAGATAACTTCAAAGGGAAAACTCAATCCATTACAATAGAGTAGAGGGGGAGAAACATCATAAGATCCAACTATAATAGCAAAGCTCGTGATACATCAAGATCGTACCACCTCAAGAACACGAGAGAGAGATCAAACACATAGCTACTGGTACATACCCTTAGCCCCGAGGGTGAATTACTACCTCCTCATCATGGAGAGCGCCGGGATGATGAAGATGGCCACCAGTGAGGGATCCCCCCTCCGGCAGGGTGCCGGAACAGGCTCCTGAGAGGTTTTTGGTGGCTACAGAGGCCTACGGTGGTGGAACTCCCGATCTATTGTGCTCCTCGAAGTTTTTAGGGTATATGGACATATATAGGCGAAAAAAGTTGGTCAGGGGGGCCACGAGGGGGCCACGAGGGTGGGGGACGCGCCCAGGGGGTAGGGCGCGCGTTCCTGCCTCGTGGCTTCCTCGTTGCATCCCTGACGTACACTCCAAGTTTCCTGGATTGCTTCCGTTCCAAAAATAACTCTCCCGAAGGTTTCATTCCGTTTGGACTCCGTTTGATATTCCTTTTCTTTGAAACACTGAAATAGGCAAGAAAACAACAATTTGGGCTGGGCCTCCGGTTAATAGGTTAGTCCCAAAAATAATATAAAAGTGTATAATAAAGCCCATAAACATCCAAAATAGGTAATATAATATCATGAAACAATCAAAATTATCGATACGTTGGAGACGTATCACTCTCGCAACCCATCATCTAATAACCACTCCACAATGCATTCCCTTAGGCCCAAATATGGTGAAATGTGATGTAGTTGCCGTTCACATGACACCACTAAGGGAATCACAACATACATCTCATCAAAATATCAAACACATATCAAGTTCACATGATTACTTGCAACATGATTTCTCCCGTGACCTCAAGAACAAAAGTAACTACTCACAAATTATAATCATGCTCAAGATCAGAGGGGTATTAAATAACATAATGGATCTGAACATACAATCTTCCACCAAATAAACCATATGGTGATCAACTACAAGATGTAATCAACACTACCAGTCACCCACAATCACCAATCTATAGTTTCAGTACAAAGATTGAACACAAGAGATGAAATAGGGTTTGGGAGGAGTTGGTGATGTTGAAGATGTTTATGAAGATAGCCCTCCCCAAGATGGGAGAGTTGTTGGTGATGATGACGTAGGACCTTGAAGTATGTCTAGAGGGGGGGTGATTAGACTACTTGACCAATTAAAAACTTAGCCTTTTCCCAATTTTAGAGTTTGGCAGATTTTAGGTATCTTAGGACAAGTCAAGCAATCATCACACAATTCAAGCAAGGATGCAAAGAGTATATAGGCAGCGAACATTAAAGCATGCAACTTGCAAGAAAGTAAAGGGAAGGGTTTGGAGGATTCAAACGCAATTGGAGACATGGATGTTTTTGGCGTGGTTCTGATAGGTGGTGCTATCATACATCCATGTTGATGGAGACTTCAACCCACGAAGGGTAACGGTTGTGCGAGTCCACTGAGGGCTCCACCCACGAAGGGTCCATGAAGAAGCAACCTTGTCTATCCCACCATGGCCGTCGCCCACGAAGGACTTGCCTCACTAGCGGTAGATCTTCACGAAGTAGGCGATCTCCTTGCCCTTACAAACTCCTTGGTTCAACTCCACAATCTTGTCGGAGGCTCCCAAGTGACACCTAGCCAATCTAGGAGACACCACTCTCCAAGAAGTAACAAATGGTGTGTTGATGATGAACTCCTTGCTCTTGTGCTTCAAATGATAGTCTCCCCAACACTCAACTCTCTCTCATAGGTTTTGGATCTGGAGGAAAGAAGATTTGAGTGGAAAGCAACTTGGGGAAGGCTAGAGATCAAGATTCATATGGTAGGAATGGAATATCTTGGCCTCAACACATGAGTAGGTGGTTCTCTCTCAGAAATGGTAAGTTGGAAGTGTAGGTTTGTTCTGATGACTCTCTCCACGAATGAAGAGGAGGTGGAGGGGTATATGTAGCCTCCACACAAAATCTAATCGTTACACACAACATGCCAAACTCGGTGGGACCGAATTGGTTAACTCGGTCGGACCGATTCAACAAATCTAGTGCCCGTTAGGATTTTTGGTGGGACCGAAATGCAACTCGGTAGGACCAATATGGTTAGGGTTAGGGCATAACATAATCTGGGTAAGACCGATTACACAAACTCGGTGAGACCGATTTTGGTAATAAGCTTTCTAGAGAGTTGGTCAGGTAAACTCGGTGGGACCGATTTGCTCTTTTCGGTGAGACCGAAATGTTACAAAAGGGAAACAGAGAGTTTACATTGCAATCTCGGTGGGACCAATCGCTCACTTCGGTTAGACCGAAATGTTATGAAGGGAAACAGAGAGATTACAATCCCATCTCGGTGAGACTGAGATCCCTATTGGTAGGACCGATTTGCCTAGGGTTTGTGGCAGTGGCTATGACATTAGAACTCGGTGGCGCCAGATAGGAAGAATCAGTGTGACCGATTTTGGCTTTAGGTTTAGGTCATTTGTGGATGTGGGAAAGTAGTTGAGGGTTTTTGGAGCGTATCACCATGCACATGAAGCAAGAGGCTCATTAAGCAAAACCTCATCCCTCCTTGATAATATTGGCTTTTCCTATAGACTCAATGTGATCTTGGATCACTAAAATGTAAAATGAAGAGTCTTCAGCTTTTGAGCTTGAGCCAATTCTTTGTCATTAGTATTTTCAGGGATCCACTTTCATCATCCATGCCATGCCATTCATTAAGCTTTCCTGAAATAATAGTCTTGGAATAGCATTAGCTCAATGAGCTATATGTTGTTATGAATTACCAAAACCACCTAGGGATAGTTGCAGTTTCAATCTCCCCCTTTTTGGTAATTGATGACAACATATAGATCAAAACTTCGACAAATGATAATAAGATTGAAAAACATCGTCGCTTTGAGAAGTATGTGATAAGCAAGAGCTCCCCCTAAATTTGTGCATAGTTTAAGATTTGCTTTGGACCGCAAATGCACGAGGAATCAGGCTCATGGGTTACTCTTCCCTGTCACATACATCTTGGTGGAGCGCTCAAAATGATAAAGATTGAATACATGCACTCATCACCAAGCAAAGTGAATGATCACATATGGATAGATAAGATAATATCATCAAACATGCATACGTGTAGCTTATGATCAAACACATGATCATCAATGTCTCACAAAGACAGCATAGTATCTCAAGCAATCAAAAGCAAACAAAGTTTAACCACCAAAGCAAGAGAGAACAAAAGCAACACTCTCTCTCGAAGCCTATGTTCTATACATTTTTCTCCCCCTTTGGCAACAAGTTACCAAAAAGTTTATAGAAAATGCATAGTGCTAGATCGACTCTCAGGCTTGATCTTCAAGTGGTGGTGTCCGGAGAACTCCAAGAATGAAGGCTTCAGTTGAAGTAGAGGGAGCTGGAGGAGTTGGTGCTGGAGCTGGTTGCACTGGAGCTGTAGGAGCTGTAGCTGGTGCAGATGATGTGGCTCTGGTGTCTGGCACAGGCACTGCAGCTTACCTCTGAGCTCTAGGCACTCTGGCAAATACATTAGTGGTAGTCTTGCCCTTCCTCTCCTGCATGTCATCCTGTAGCTGCTCCAAAACTGACTGAATCTCAGTTACTTTGACATCTAGATCATAGAATTTTTGTTCCATGATTCTTTCCAAGCTCTGCTGGTTTTGAGTGAGGGTGGCCAATCCCTTCTCAATCCTCAGTGTTGATGCTATCAAGTAACCAAGTTGCTCCTGCTTGTTCTTCAGAAACTACTCAGATGCCTCCTCTTGAGTTGGCATCTTGGCAGCCTTCTCTTTCCTTGCCTTCTCCTTCTTCTCTTGAGCTTGTACTGATGATGGTTCATTCTTATTCATGACAACCTGATTGTCCTCAAAGTCTGGATAAAGAGGAAAATGTTCCTTATCCAATAGATATTTTCTTGTGCCCATCTTTGAGTTAATCAACTCCTGAATCTGAGGGGCATATCCACAGCTTCTCTTTTGATCTGCTGTTGTCCTCTTAATGGTCTCAACCATAAGGCTCATGACCTTGAATTTCTGTGGCACATCAAACAAATGCAACATGTTGATTGCATGCCCTCTAATCATGTTGGGGTCACTAGACTTAGGCAACAGAGTGTGCCTTAGGATGTAGTTGATTGTTGGCAGCCCTGACAGAAGAAAGTGGACTGACCCAAACTTATGTGTCTCAATGGCTTTGTCTGGGATCTCCTTGTACATATGTGCCATGGAATTGTGGTCCATCTTCTTCTTGGCATAGACATCCAAGTCATCTTCACTCTCCTTTGGGGAATTGATCAGTTTTTTCCACTCCTCAACGGTTGACTGGTACCTTGTACCTTCAGACATCCAAATTATCCTCCCATCTGGATAGAAGTGTGCTGTGGAGTAGAATTGCATAATGAGTTCATCATTCCAGTTGGTGAGCTTTTGCCCAACAAAATCTACAACTCCACAAGCAACAGAACTATCTTGCACTCCAGGATAGTGTTCTTCATTTTCTTTCATGTAGGTCCAGTCGACCCACCTCATATCACACACTATGGGCTTCTTGTCCAACAAAATTGTCTCATAGAAGTCATGCTGTTCCTTTGTATGGAACCTGTAATCAACAACAATCCTTCTCCTTGTGGCATATGGATCTGTCATCCTCCATAGCCTCAATCCTGAGTCTCTTCTGATGTTCATGTCCTCAGCCACAAGATGGGCATCATTATGGTCTAGTATCTTGGGCTTGAGCTTCCTTAGGACTTGTCCTTCTTCATCTTCCTCATTAGCAACTTCACGCACTGGGGCCTTGTTCTTCTTAGCAGCTGGAATACTACTGGTATTCCTCTTTGGTGCAAGCTTGGGCTTGGGGGCAGCTTTGGGTGCTTCCTTGGGCTTTGATGTTGCAGCCCCTGACTTAATTGCATCACCCATAAGCTTTTGTGCCTTGGGTGCTGGTGCAGCAACCTCTTCTTCCTCTTCCATCATGGAAGGTTGCCCAACAACTCTGGCTATGGTCTTTTTGACCCTTTCTTTCCTTTTCTTTCCTTCTGTAGCAGGCTCTTTGGGATTAGGCTTCTCAGGCACTTGAGTAGATCCTCTGACCTTCAGCATAGGTGTCCTCTTGGCAGGAACCTTCCTATTGAGTCCAAGTTTAGTGGTCTTGGCTGAGCCATACTCCTTCTTGAGCACTACCTTCTTGGAAGTAGCCTCATCCTCTTCTACTCTATAATCCTCATCCTCAGTATCTGAGGTTCTCTTCTTCCTTGTCCTAGTGGCAGCTTTAGGCAGGTTGCTTGGGGTGCTCCTGCTGCCTTCATCTGAAGTGCTAGAGGGACTAGTGCCCTCACTCATGTGCATCTGCTCTTCTGACCTGTTCTAACTATCACTTTGGTCTGACATGTTGCAAATCACTGACTGCTGACCCTGTGAAGAGTTATAGATGAGATAGAGTGGATGAGCATCACAAAATGCAGAGATTTTTGCAAAATAATGATTCAAAAATTCAATTTTAGTTTTCCATAGAAAGCATTTAGGATCAACCGAAGCATCCCAAAATGCCGAAGCAGTTTTGGAACCTAAACTGATGAACTCGGTTGGACCGAGCCACAGTTCAGTGGCATCGAGACTGCTAGGGTTTCACAAAGTCCTAAAATCGGTCTCACCGATTAGCAATTCTCGGTCAGACTGAGAGTTACTAGTGCAATGGCATTAGCCAAATCGGTGGGACTGAGTTTTTCAACTTGGTGGGTCCGAGATGGTTTCGGCGGAAACCTAACCCTAAATTTTCAAATCTCATCTAATCTAAGGATTGCATTGACAGGATAGGAGTGTTTCAATCGTGGCAAGAATCATTAAGAACACAATGTGCTAGGAATTGGACGAGGATAGCACTGTGATCGAGTTCATACCCTAACTTGGCGATGAACCGCTACAGCGGCAATGGTGGGGGTGAAATCCGTTGACGGCGGCGGAGACCAACGACAGGAGGCGGCTGGCAACGAGGAGACGATCCGGAGACCCTGATGGCAGAGCGAGCTATTGCACGGGCGAAGAGGTTCGGAGAAATTTCCAAATTTTTGCCCGTGACTATATATAGCCCGACCCTGTCGGTGTGACCGAGTGGAACAACTCGGTGGCACCGAGATGCATAACTGTGTATAGTTACAGCAACTCGGTGTGACCGAAAAGTTCAAATCGGTTGCACCGAGATTGAAAACCTGGATCGACTTAGCGATCTTGGTGGGACCGAAATGGAGGAATCGGTCTGACCGAGAATCACAAAGAAGTTTGGAAGTTTAAGTCTATGACGAATCGGGGACTCCAAGTGCTCCTCACACAGAGTGGTTCGAATCTGACTTGATCAAATTTTGTGATGTAGCATGAATAGAGTTTGAGACGAGAAAAGCATAGATAGATAGAGAAGGTTCTTAGGCATTCTTGTCAATCCACTTGGCAAGAAGAAAAAAGAACCAAACAATCAAAACAACAAGTGGATGTCCTCGAATGAGTAAAATATGCACCAACATGCTCACACAATAAGATGGCAAATGAAATATGTGGCAAAACATGCACAACCAATTCTAGCATCTATCAAAACAATTGGCGATGACTAGGTCATCTATATATGAGTATATTGACTTAGGAGTCAAATGAAAACATTTGATCATAGGTCATACTCATCGTTTAAGCTTAAGTGGGGTTACCACTTTTACATAATGCATTGATGTGTTCACACCATTAGAGTTGCTTTGACTCAATTCTCAGAGTTATGCTCCCCCTAGATGTGAGATCCCCTTTTAGAGGGATGAACTAACCTTGGGTTTTGTCGATGATGACTTCATGTAGGTGTTGAAGATGTGGATGCTCAAGATTGATGTAGATCATTTGGAGCAATCCTTTGGAGTGAGTTGCACTGTCGGGGGTTGGGTGCGACATATGCCAAAGGATGGCTTATCATGGTGGGAGCGAGTAAAACGTCGCCGGTGCCAGGAAACGGGATGAGGCGAAGACATGCATGCTGGCGGATCTTACCCAGCTTCGGGGCTCTCCGAGGAGATAACACCCCTACTGCTGCTCTGCGGGGTCTCCGCATGATCACTAAGGCAAAGTGGGTACAAGGTTGCTCCTCGAGTTGTATTCTGGAGGTAGGAGAAGGCAAGGCTAGCTCTCTCCTTCCTATTTGTTGTGGTCTAGTGCTAATGGATTCGAACCCTTTGCATGGGTGCCCCGAGGGGTTTATATAGGCCTACCCCCTGGGGGTACAATGGTAATCCGGCTGGGCGCGGGTCCTAGCCGTCTGTCTCTCAGGCCGCCGTCTTCTCCGCCGACTGGTGGGGCCCACCGACTGGTGGGCCCCGCCGACGGGTCCGGTACTGTAGCCGTGCTTCTAGTGACGCAGGCTTGGTCATGGGGTCGTGGCAACAATGCCGCCGTCTGTCAGACGATCATTGTCGCCATTCCCCGTCTTGTTTGGTTAATGGCGTGTGGGGCCCGTGGGAGGGGTCGGCCGACTCCAGGGGGGCGACTCCCATGGTTCCGTCTTCGGGGCGTACCCGCCGTCTTCTGTGCTCCTGCTGACGGGCGGGTCCCGCTGTCTCTGGGTCGTACAGGTAGGCCGTCGTGGCCACAGTGCACCGCCCACTGAGGCTGAGGTCAGGGCAGGCATGGCAACAGTGTCGCGCCATGCTGGAGATCTCCAGCGATACGGCACACTGTTGCCATGCCAGCCCCTCGTAAGCGGGGCAGAGACGGCCACGCTGTGACCTTACCCCGCCCCGTCCCTCGCGGTGAAGGCAGGAGATGGTTGGAGTCGCGAGCCGACTCCCCTCAGCCAACTTCTCTGGAAGTCGTCAGCTGGGACTCGGCATATCTTGGAGTCGTCCTTGGGACTCGGCATATCTTAGAGTCGCCCATGGGACTCGGCTTGAGGGGCGCAGCCGGCCCCAATGTCTTGAAAGGTTCTGGGGCTCGGGTTAGCCTACCCATGGCCCATTACTCCGACATGCACTTTCAACATACCTACATGGGTTAGTCCCACAAGGAACAAACAAGAATATCCATAGACATAGAATGATGCACACACAAGATAATGTCCATGAAATCATTAGGTTACCTAGTCCCTTGCCTTACCAACATGAGGGTTTGTGACTCCTTGAACTAGCGCAAGATGTGGAAGTTGATTGCACTTGTTGTTGCCAAAAAGATATGAGTGAATAATGTTGGCGGAGTCACCTTCAAGAACTCTCTAGTTCTTCTTCTTCGGGATCCACATCATCTTGATGGGAATCGTTGGAGTTGTAGTTGTACTTGATGTAGTAGAACTTGACGTAGTCTTGGGAACCCACTTGACCGAGACCTTAGGTGCTTCTTCAAATGCATCAATCTCTTCTTGAAGCTTGTCCTTGCCTTTGTTCTTGTGTTCTTGTGGTGGAAGATCATCTTGTGCTTGTGTTCCTTTGAAGGAAGTAGGATCATACTTCTCTTGTTGAGGAACAAACTTCGTCTTGGGGTATTGATCTTCTTCCCACTCAACTCCATTGGCATTGAACTTTCGTTCAAAACCAACACCTTGATTCTTCCGGTGCCTTCCTTGCTTGCGTACAATTTCCTCGAATTGCTTACTCCCGGCAAGGCTCTTGTACACACCTTTCTCTATAATTCCCTTCAATAAGCTATTTTCTTGCTCAAGTGTAACTTGGCTAAGAGAATCATTAGTGGAATCAAGAGAACTACTAGAAGCAACAATATTGGATTTGACATTATTATTGTTACTACTAGAGGAAGTATCTTTCTTGTACTTGTTACTAGACTTGACTTGAGGCATGTAAGCAGAAAAGAGTAAACGCTTGGCAATGTAAGAAGAACTTTTCTTGCGGAGATCATCATTGATTGCTTTTAAGAACTCATGCTCTCGCTCAAGATTGAGCTTTTCAAAGCGTAACTTCTCATGAGCCCTTAAAAGTTCTCGATGATCTTCGAAGATAGTTTCATGAGCCATCTTAAGAGTGTTTAGTTCTTTAGTTAGAAGCTCAATCTTCTCCTTATCATTGTCATTCGTTTTATCTTGATTAGCATGATTAATTGACGTTTCATCGTAGTATTCATCACTAGAGTTGTCAACAAGTAAATCATCATCCACAAGCAAGTCATCTTCATCACTATTGAAATCAACATACTCGGGATGTGTTACCTTTGGACCTTTGGCCATGAAGCATCTTCCAATTCCTTCATTTGGTGAATCAAATATGTCGTAGGAGTTGGTTGACACAAGTGCTAGACCGGCAACACCTTCATCTTGAGTATATTCGGAGTCGGAGTGATAGTTTCTCTCAGAGTGATTGTTGGAGTCTGAACCGGATACCCATTCACCAACATGAGCTTGATGTCTTCGTTTTGTGTAGCTCCTTGATGACTTGTCCTTCCTTTCCGAATCATTGCTTCTCCGTGAGGGTCTTCATTCATAACGATCATCTCTACTCCTCCTCTCTCTTGGTGGTGATTCTTCTCTTTTGCTTCTTATTTTTGGAGAATCTTCTCTTCTTTTGTAGGGTGTCGTACACTCATTGGAATAGTGTCCGGGTCTCCCACAATTGTAGCAATTTCGCTCTCGACTAGAAGATCTTTTGTCATTGTAAGACCTTGACTTGGAGCTTCTTTCTTTGCTTCTACTCTTGTAGAATTTGTTGAAGTTCTTCAGCATTAAGCTCAATTCTTCATTGAAGGTTTGTTTCTCACTTGATGATGTGGGGGCTTCACATGAGGCTTTGTAAGCACCACTTGACTTGTTGTGAAGTTCCTCCTTATCCTTAAGTGACATCTCATGAGCAACAATTCTTCCAATGACTTCCGTTGGCTTGAGATCTTTGTAGTTTGGCATCATTTGGATCAATGTGCACACGGTATCATACTTTCCATCCAATGCTCTTAGGATCTTCTTGATGATGAATCTGTCGGTCATCTCTTCACTCCCTAAGCCGGCAATCTCATTTGTGATAAGTGCAAGCCTAGAGTACATTTCAGCGATACCTTCACCATCCTTCATTTTGAACTTGTCAAGCTCACTTTGGAGCACATCCAACTTGGATTCCTTGACGGAGTCGGTACCTTCATGCATATCAATCAAAGTATCCCAAATTTCCTTTGCATTCTCAAGATGGCTGATTTTGTTGAATTCTTCGGGGCACAATCCGTTAAAGATGATATCACAAGCTTGAGCGTTGTACTGCAGCATCTTCAATTCTTCCGCATTAGCTTCACGGTTTGGCTCTCTCCCATCAAAGAATTAACCTTGCAAGCCAATACAAATAATTGCCCAAACGGCGGGGTTATGTCCGAGAATATGCATTTTCATCTTATGCTTCCAACTAGCAAAATTAGTACCATCAAAGTAAGGACCTCTACGGTGATAATTTCCCTCACTAGACGCCATACTCTCCTAGGTTGTGAAACCAAGGCTATGACCACCAAAAGCTATGGAAATCAAAGCAAATGGAGACCAAAGCTCTGATACCACTTGTAGGACCTTGAAGTATGTCTAGAGGGGGGTGATTAGACTACTTGACCAATTAAAAACTTAGCCTTTTCCCAATTTTAGAGTTTGGTGGATTTTAGGTATCTTAGGACAAGTCAAGCAATCATCACATAATTCAAGCAAGCATGCAAAGAGTATATAGGCAGCGGAAATTAAAGCATGCAACTTGCAAGAAAGTAAAGGGAAAGGGTTGGAGGATTGAGGGAGTCCTGGATTAGGGGGTGTCCGGATGGCCGGACTATGACCTTTTGCCGGACTCCTGGACTATGAAGATACAAGATTGAAGACTTCGTCCCGTGTCCGGATAGGGACTTTCCTTGGCGTGGAAGGCAAGCTTGGCGATACGATATGAAGATCTCCTCCCATTGTAAATGACTCTGTGTAACCCTAGCCCTCTCCGTTGTCTATATAAACCGGAGAGTTTTAGTCCGTAGGACGAACAACAATCATACCATAGGCTAGATTCTAGGGTTTAGCCTCTCTGATCTCGTGGTAGATCAACTCTTGTACTACCCATATCATCAATATTAATCAAGCAGGAGTAGGGTTTTACCTCCACCGAGAGGGCCCGAACCTGTGTAAAAACATTGTGTCCCTTGTCTCATGTTACCATCCGCCTAGACGCACAGTTCGGGACCCCCTACCCGAGATCCGCCGGTTTTGACACCGACGTTGGTGCTTTCATTGAGAGTTCCTCTGTGTCGTCACCCACAGGAAGGATGCCGCACCCCGTCTTTAAAGACGACGCTGTTGCTAAAGGAGCTTTGGCTGTCGGCCAAACTCTCCGGCTAGGCAGGTTTTTGATGACCGCCTGTTCGGCCGCCGCGTCGGCGATGATCTCTCGGGTCATCGAAAGCAATCTCCAGATCAGCTCAGAACTCACCGAGCGTTTAGATCCGATGGAGCTCTCTTCCCTAAACGAGCTCTTGGATTGCATCGCCGCCCTGGGAGTCGCTACAGATTACGTCCAGATGGGGGTTAAACCCGATCAGAGAGAGATCGACTCTCCCCAGGTCACCCACCACGTTGAAGTGGTGGAAGAACAATGCGGCAAATTTTCGCCCATCCTAAGGACCAGATGTGTCCGGATTCCCGACCCCTCCAAGCCGGATATCCGTGGAGGGGAGGATGTCACCCAAGCCCTGAACCTGAAGTCAGGCAGCAGGCCTGATTCATTGAATAACATCCAAGAAAACATGCTTCCGGATTCGGAAATTTCTTGGCCCCTGAATCTTAGATCGGGCGAGGTTCCGGATTTATATCCACCCGCCCACCCAACTACAAGGGATCTATCCCAAATATGGCAAGAGGCCGGGGAAACAGTACACCACTACTGGGCCAGATTCCTCCTGGTTATAAACAGGATAAAGGACTGTTGTGAGAAGGATGCAATTACATTCTTCTGTAACAACTGCACGGACATCGGAATCCTCAACGCCATAAGTCGTCGCGAAATTACACGCTTCGCCGACTTGACATCCATAGTACAAAAGTACTGTGCGACAGAAAGCGTTCAGAAAACTGAAACGAAATTCTAGGACAATCCGGCCCTGAATACAATCCCAGTCCAAAACAAAAGAGCGCATTATCGCCAGGCACTTAAGCCAAACAGCAAAAAGCAAAAACCCTCTATAGGGTATGGGACCGTACTGGAGGGATGGCTCAATGGACCCTGTAAAATCCATAGTTCAGGGGAAGTCGCACCAACTCACAGCCTTAGAGCATGTTGGATACTCCGGCAGGTGGCCAGGAGTGGCGAGGAGCTTCTAACTCCAGAACCCGCAGAGCACCACCCCAGAAACGCCAGTATGGTGTCAACAGTCTTCGAGACTTTCGCATCGAACAATGTGAGGAAGCGAACGCTCCGTAGCCTTGCCGAAGTCTACCAGGTGGCAACAATAAACCCATGGAGTGACACGGCTATTACTTTTAATGCCAGTGACGAACCTAAATTCCGGCCAGCCAGAGCACCAGCCGCATTGGTCCTCAATCCGATAGTGGACGGCTTCCGGCTTACAAAGGTACTCATGGACGGCGGCAGCGGATTGAACCTCATCTATGAGGAAACACTGCGAAAAATGGAAATAGACTGGAGCCACATTGAGCGAAGCAACACAACCTTTAGAGGAATAATCCCCAGCCGGGAAGCATGCTGTTCAGGGAAAATCACACTGGACGTGGTGTTTGGCACACCGGATAATTACATATCCGAGGAGGTCACATTTCAAGTGGCCCCGTTCAGCAGCGGATACCAGACTCTGTTAGAGCGAGAAGCTTTCACAATTTTTCAAGCTATACCCCATTACGGGTACATGAAGCTCAAAATGCCCGGACCCAACGGAATCATCACTCTTGCTAGTGATCCGGACACAGCGCTCCGCGTCGAAAACAAGACAGCCGCACTGGCCCTCGAGGCATTATCCGAAGCACTGGCGGCTGAGGAACGAACTATGTTGCGCTCCACGGTGGACAGGGACGACGTGATACTCGACAAAAGATCCAAGTCTACCTCCTTCAAGCCGGCAGACGAAATAGTCAAGTTCCAAGTCCATCCAACGGACACCACAAAAACGGCCTCCATCGGGGCACAACTAAAACCTGATGTAGACGCCGCACTCAGAGAATTCCTACGAGAAAATTGGGACATTTTTGCCTGGTACCCTTCAGACATGCTAGGAATCCCATACAGGCTGGCCGAGCACAGCCTGAACATCCTAAAAGGGTTCAAGCCCGTTAAGCAGACTCTTCGGTGTTTCTCCGAACCCAAGAGACAAGCCATGGGAGAGGAGCTAGCAAAACTACTGGAAGCCGGATTCATCAGAGATATAAAACATCCGGACTGGCTAGCAAACCTGGTGATGGTACCAAAGAAGGACAAATCCTGGCGCCTATGTGTCGATTTCAAAGACCTAAATAAAGCCTGCCCAAAGGATCCCTTCCCCCTCCCCCGAATTGATCAAATCATCGACGACACTGCAGGACACGATTCATTGTGTTTCCTTGATGCATACTCTGGCTACCACCAAATCAAGATGGCAGAGTCAGACCAAGCCGCAACGGCATTCATCACCCCATACGGCCCATTCTGCTTCAACACGATGCCCTTCGGGCTCAAAAACGCCAGCGCAACATATCAGTGCATGATTCAGACATGTCTGGCCAACCAGATCGGCAAAACAGTTGAAGCATACGTAGATGACGTGGTCATCAAATCCAAACATGTCGAAACTCTAGTAGACGACTTGAGGCTCACGTTCGACAGTCTCCGAGCATATGACATTAAGCTCAACCCAGAAAAATGCGTTTTCGGCGTGCCAGCTGGAAAGCTGTTGGGCTTCATTGTATCCGGTAGAGGAATTGAGGCAAACCCAGCCAAGATCCGAGCTCTGTCGCGATTGGATATCCCAAAAGACCTCAAGCAAATACAAAAATAGACCAGATGTGTGGCGGCTCTAAGCCGCTTTATCTCCCACTTAGGAGAAAAGGCATTACCCCTTTATCGCCTCCTACGGCGCACCGAACACTTTGAGTGGACGGATGCCGCCACGGCCGGACTCGAAGAAATCAAAGCCGTACTGGCAACAAATCCGGTCCTGGCTGCGCCCAACACGGGCGAACAATTGCTATTATACATCGCGGCAACCCATCAAGTTGTAAGCGCGGTGCTCGTCGTCGAACGAGAAACGGATGGACAGAAGTTTCCTCTCCAAAAACCAGTTTACTACGTGTCCACTGTCCTAACCCCATGCAAGTCACGGTACCCGCATTATCAAAAGATAGCATACGTGGTGTTCATGGCATCCCGGAAGCTGCGACACTATTTCCAAGAGTGTTCAATAACAGTGGCATCCGAAGTACCTCTTAATGATATTATAAACAACCGCGACGCAACGGGCCGGATTGCCAAATGGGCCATTGAGCTCCTCCCATTCGATATAACTTACAAGCCATGGCGAGCTATCAAATCGCAGGTTTTGGCTGACTTCATCACCGAATGGACCGAAGCCGAGCTCCCTAAAGAGTACAGCGCATATTCCAACTGGATCATGCACTTCGACGGCTCCAAAATGTTGGCTGGCCTGGGGGCTGGCGTCGTTCTGACGTCCCCTACAAAAGATACAGTCCAATACGTACTCCAGATAATGTACACGGACTCCAACAACGCAGCCGAATACGAGGCCCTTCTACATGGTCTCCGGATGGCAGTCTCCATGGGCATTCCGCGCCTAGAGATCCGTGGGGATTCAAACCTCGCGGTATCCCAAGTAAATGGAGACTATGACGCCAAAGATCCGAAAATGGCAGCCTATCACAATGCCGTCTTAAAGATGTCAGCCCGGTTTGAGGGGCTTGAATTTCACCATATAGCCCGGGAGAACAACCAGGCAGCAGACGTGTTGGCACGCATCAGCGCAAAGCGCGATGCCGTCCCTCCCAACATCTTCCTAGAGAGGCTTTTCAAGCCATCTGTAACATGGGAGGGAGAGTCCGGAAACAACAGCTCGAACACAACCACACTACCCCTCACTGAACATTCTGACACAGTTGGTGGCTCTGCCAACAAAACAACACCGTCGTCCCACACAATAATGGCAGTCATTGCCCCATGGACAGAACCATTCCTAGCCTACCTAACTAGGCAGGAACTTCCCGAGGACCAAAATGAGGCCTGCTGCATAGTGCGGCGATCTAAAGCCTACAAAGTCCACGAGGGAGAGCTTTATAAGAAGAGCACTGAGGGAGTCCTGGACTAGGGGGTGTCCGGATAGCCGAACTATCATCATCGGCCGGACTCCAAGACTATGAAGATACAAGATTGAAGACTTCGTCCCGTGTCCGGATGGGACTTTCCTTGGCGCGGAAGGCAAGCATGGCGATACGGATATGTAGATCTCCTACCATTGTAACCGACTCTGTGTAACCCTAGCCCTCTCCGGTGTCTATATAAACCCGATGGTTTTAGTCCGTAGGACATAACAACAATCATACCATAGGCTAGCTTATAGGGTTTAGCCTCCTTGATCTCGTGGTAGATCTACTCTTGTAATACCCACATCATCAATATCAATCAAGCAGGACGTAGGGTTTTACCTCCATCAAGAGGGCCCGAACCTGGGTAAAACATCGTGTCCCTCGTCTCCTGTTACCATCCGCCTAGACGCACAGTTCGGGACCCCCTACCCGAGATCCGCCGGTTTTGACACCGACATTGGTGCTTTCATTGAGAGTTCCTCTGTGTCGTCACCGATAGGCTCGATGGCTCCTTCGATCATCAACAACAGCGCGGTCCAGGGTGAGACTTTTCTCCCTGGATAGATCTTCATATTCGGCGGCTTTGCACTGCGGGCCAATTCATTTGGCCATCTGGAGCAGATCGAAAGCTACGCCCCTGGCCGTCAGGTTAGATTTGGAAGTCTGAACTTCACAGCTGACATCCGCGGAGACTTGATCTTCAATGGATTCGAGCCACAGCCGAGCGCGCCACACTGTCACGATGGGCATGATTTAGCTCTGCTGCCGGACAGTGCCCTGGAGACCGCACATGAGTCTGCTCCGACCCTCGATTTGGAGCCGGCTATGCAGATCGAGGACGGGTGGTTAGACATCGCCTCGGGGGCTGCAACCTCTATGGCGATAGAGCCGAATACTGACTTTGTCCCTTGTGAAGCTCGTGACTCTAAGGTGTCAGACTCCTTGCCGGACTCCGAACCTCCCACGCCCCCTTCAATGGAATCCGATTGGGCGCCGATCATGGAGTTCACCGCTGCGGACATCTTTCAACACTCACCTTTTGGCGCCGCTCTAAATCCCGCCACATCAAGAATGGAGATTCCGGCACCGGAGATAATAATACCCCAGACAGTGCCGAAGACAACCCCCTCCAGCAAGATTCAGCGCAGGAGGACGGAGAAGCCAGCCCTCATGAGAGAGCGGCAGACGAAGAGGTAGAAGATGATAATTACATGCCTCCCTCCGGAGATGAGGCAAGCCTCGACGACGACGAATTTGTCGTGCCTGAGGATCTCGTCAAACAAGAGCGTTTTAAACGCAGGCTTATGGCCACGGCAAACAGCCTCAAGAAAAAGCAGCAACAGCTTAGAGCTGATCAGGATCTGCTAGCCAACAGATGGACTGAAGTCCTTGCGGCCGAAGAGCATGAGCTCGAACGCCCCTCCAAAAGCTACCTCAAACGCAAGTTGCTCCCCCGATTAGAGGAGGAGGCATATAAACCTGCATCACCAGAGCACAATGCGGCTGACCGGCCACCTCGTGGCCATGACAGAGAGGCCTCTAGGCCCTCCACTAGAACCGCACCCCGGCATCGCTCAAAACGCACAAGGCCACAGGGGAACGCTCCGGACTTGCGAGATATATTGGAGGATAAGGCAAGACAATCAAGATCGATCTACGGATCGCGTGGGCGCCCCATGATACGTGACGACAACCGTCGCGCCAGACACAGCAAGTCCGGTCGGGCCGAACAAAGTAGTCAAAGCTCGTTGGAGCTCCGTCGCGATATAGCCCAATACAGAGGCGCCGCACACCCACTATGCTTCACAGATGAAGTAATGGATCATCAAATCCCCGAAGGGTTTAAACCCGTGAATATTGAATTGTATGATGGCACAACAGACCCCGCGGTTTGGATAGAAGACTATCTCCTTCATATCCACATGGCCCGCGGTGACGATCTCCACGCCATCAAATATCTCCCACTCAAGCTTAAAGGACCAGCTCGGCATTGGCTTAACAGCTTGCCAGCAGAATCAATTGGGTGTTGGGAGGACCTAGAAGACGCATTCCTTGATAACTTCCAGGGCACGTATGTGCGACCACCAGACGCTGACGACCTAAGCCACATAATTCAGCAGCCAGACGAATCGGCTAGACAATTCTGGACACGGTTCTTAACTAAGAAAAATCAAATCGTGGACTATCCAGATGCGGATGCCCTCGCGGCCTTCAAACATAACATCCGCGACGAGTGGCTTGCCCGGCACCTGGGACAGGAAAAGCCGAAATCCATGGCAGCCCTCACATCACTAATGACCCGCTTCTGCGCGGGAGAGGACAGCTGCCTAGCCCGCAGCAACACCTCAGCAAAAATTCTGGCAATCCGGATACCAAGGACCGCAATGGCAGGTCGCGTCACAACAAGAACAAACGCCGCATTAACAGCGAGAATAATGAGGATACGGCAGTCAGTGCCGGATTCAGAGGCTCCAAACCCGGTCAGCGGAAAAAGCCATTCAAAAGAACTACTATGGGTCCGTCCAATTTGGACCGAATACTCGATCGCTCGTGCCAGATACACGGCACCCCCGAAAAGCCAGCCAACCACACCAATAGGGACTGTTGGGTATTCAAGCAGGCAGGCAAGCTAATTGCCGAAAACAATGGCAAGGGGCTGCATAGCGATGACGAAGAAGAGACCCGACCGCCGAACAATAGAGGATAGAAGGGCTTCCCCCCGCAAGTGCGGACGGTGAACATGATATACGCAACCCACATACCCAAGAGGGAGCGGAAGTGTGCACTCAGGGACGTATACGCGATGGAGCCAGTCACCCCGAAGTTCAACCCATGGTCCTCCTGCCCGATCACTTTTGATTGAAGGGACCACCCCACCAGCATCCGCCACGGCGGATTCACTGCATTGGTTTTAGACCCAATCGTCGATGGATTTCACCTCACCAGAGTCCTGATGGACGGCGGCAGCAGCCTGAACTTGCTTTATCAGGACACAGTGCGCAAGATGGGCATAGACCCCTCAAGGATTAAACCCAGAAAGACGACCTTTAAAGGTGTCATACCAGGTGTAGAGGCCAATTGTACGGGCTCAGTTACACTGGAAGTGGTCTTCGGATCCCCGGATAACTTCCGAAGCGAGGAGTTAATCTTCGACATAGTTCCGTTCCGCAGCGGCTATCATGCTCTGCTCGGACGGACCGCGTTTGCAAAGTTCAACGCGGTGCCGCACTATGCATACCTCAAGCTCAAGATGCCAGGCCCTCGAGGAGTCATCACGGTCAACGGAAACACCGAACGCTCCCTCCGAACGGAGGAACATACAGCGGCTCTCGCGGCAGAAGTACAATGCAGCCTCTTAAGGCAATTCTCGAGTTTGGCCGTTAAGCGACCGGACACGGCTAAACGAGCCCGGAGTAACCTACAACAAGACCACCTGGCACGTTCCGAGCACGCATAGCAATGCGGCCCCAACCCCAGCTCTCGCAAGATTGCAAGACTGGTCCTTCGCGTACATCATTACGCTCTGGAGATACCATGGGCATAGGGGGAGGGGCACGACCACGACAGGCCCAGAATGCGGCTTAACCACATCAGGGGCTCCCAAGTGTGTCATTCCTTTTTTTCTTTTCTTCGTTTTTCTTTCTTACCCACAGGACCCCGTTCACCAGAGGCCCTGTCTGGCAGTAGACCGGCCGAACTCATGATACAACATCCAGGGAAGGAGAAAGGCTACGACGAATATCCAGGTGGTCTCCATTACGAGCATTAAATCTGTTTTATACACCATTCCACAGCCTACCCCTCGAGGGGGACATGTTTAATAGTCCCATCCCTTGCTTATCGCACTATTTGTATCGTTCTGCATTCATGGCAGTATTTCTTGAATAAACAATGCAGCACCTTTTTGCTTATAATTGCATTCCTTTCTTATACATATGTTCATTTATGACATGTCGCATCCGTACACTTTGGTACGGCTAAATACACCAGGGGCTTAAGTTCCCCACATTATGGTGTGATAAGTCCGAACAGTTTCACAAGTGCGGCACCCCGAACTTATAGCATTATATGCATCGGCTCCGAATCATGTCTTGGGTCAATAGTTGGGTTTGCCCGGCTCCCATGTTTTGGTACCTTACGTTCCGTTCTATCGGCTAAGGTAGCACTAGGAGAACCACTGCGATTGCGCCCCAGTTGAGCTGGGCGAGCGCCTCAGTGGAGAAAGCTAAAACTGACCGTCATGATGAGGCGAGAGCCGGTCGCTGTTCGAGAGGTTTTTTCGAGTCCTTATAGACTTATGCCGCTTAGAGCGAGGAACCGGCTTTGTCTGGCCCAGGCGTGGATAGCGCCCCGAATTCGGCCTTCCGAACACTAGGGGCTTCGCCGAAATTTAAAATTATAGAATTCTATGGCTAAGTTAGAGTGTTCAAGCATTATAAGTCCGGTTGCCTAGTTTGTTGTGTTGAGCGCCTCCCAAGATGGACCCAAATATGGGAACAAGAGTGCTCAAATTTATCCCGAACACCCCAGCACTCGTGGCATGGGGGCTGAAGCCGACGACTTGCCATCTCTCAGATTTGATAAACAGCCGCACACAAGGTAATATTTTAAATCAACAAGCGTTGCTTAGCGCATATGAACAAAGTTTTCAGCGCACAGGATAATAAAATGCGAGTCTACTCAAATATTACATTATTGGAGCACTCACCCGCAATAGTGCGGGCACCCTTCAGGACACTCTTGTAATACATCTCGGGCGTGCGATACTCCTTGCCCGGCGGTGGCGCGTCCGTCACAAGCTTCTCATCATCCATCTTTCCCCAGTGCACCTTAGCACGGGCAAGGGCCCGACGGGCACCTTCAATACAGGCGGATCGCTTGATGACCTCAACCCATGGACAAGCATCCACCAGCCGCCGCACCAGGCCGAAGTAGCTCCCAGGCATGGCCTCATTGGGCCACAACCGAACTATGAGGCCCTTCATGGCCTGTTCGGCGACCTTGTGGAGCTCGACCAGCTGATTCAGCTGGTCGCTAAGGGGCACCGGATGTCCGGCCTCAGCATACTAAGACCAGAAGACCTTCTCCGTCGAGCTCCCCTCCTCGGCCCTGTAGAAAGCGGCAGCATCGGACAAGCTGTGGGGCAGATCTGCGAACACTCCTAGAGAGCTCCGAATTCGGGTAAGTAACAGGTAATTAACATTCACATGCTTGCTTTGCATGAAAAATGCCTTACCCGCCCTATTTTCTTCAACACCTCGATCTCCTGAAGGGCCTTGTGTGCTTCGGCCTTAGCGGCTTTGGCACTCTCAAGAGCCGATGCAAGATCGGACTCTCGACTCTTCGAGTCGCGCTCCAAACTCTCATGCTTTTCCACGAGAGCATGGAGCTCTTGCTGTACCACCGCCACCCGCGCCTCCTGCTTCTCTCGCCCAGCACGCTCCACGGCCGCATTACGTTCGGCCGCGGACACCGCCTCCTTCAAGGTCGCCACCTCGTTCGTGGCCCCTGAAGTACCCACGTTATCCTTGTCATTTCTCTTGCAACCAAATCCTTTTCTGTAAGGTACAACTTTAATAAGGTGTTACTCACCTTCCTTGTCCTCGAGCCGCTTCTTGGCACGGCCGAGCTCGTTCTCGGACCGCTCGAGGCTTTGCTTCAAAGCATTGACCTCCGCAGTCAGTGCGGCAGAGGTCAGCAGCGCAGCCTGCAATCCCATATTGACATATTTATTAAGACTCCTGCGTATATCTTTTTAGATCCTCAGTCCGGCTTTTCTTTCCGAACACCGAACCGAGCATCAGGGGCTACTGTCTATGTAGTACTATTTTACATATATTAATATTCTTACCTCAAAGCCTGCTAGAAGGCTGCTGCAGGCTTCGGTCAGCCTGCTTTTGGCGAGCTGAACCTTCTGAATCACCGCACTCATGACAGTGCGGTGATCCTCCTTGATGGAAGCGCCGTTGAGCGCCTCCAGCAAGTTATCCGGTGCCTCCGGTTGGACGGAGGCCGTCGGCGTCATGGTCTTGCCCTTCTTACGAAGGGGCCGCCCGCCGGACTCCAGAACCACTGTAGGTTCCGGTGCGGAGTCCGGTACAAAGTCCGGGAGGTCGCCCTGTGGCACCTCCGGGTCCTCCTCCTCCGGGTGGGTCCCTCTCTAGGATCCCACCTCGGCATCGTCAGCGTCATGGGGGGAGGAGGCGATTGGAAGTGAAGTACTGTTCACATCCGACGTGCCCAAGGACCCGCTCGACGAAGCGGGAAGATCGTCCTTGGGCGGACTGCAGGGTTGTATGCGGCGTTAGAAAGACACCATGTGGCAAAAAGAAAAATCATGAAGTCATTCGGGAGTCCGGATACTTACGATCTCGCCAGGGGCTTGGCCCTTGGAGGCCAATCCTCGTCGTCGTCACCGGCGTTGGCGGAACAGTCCGGGGGAAGAGTCCTTCCCTTCTTGGACCCTTCGGCCTCCCTCGTTTGGGAGGCCTTCCTTTTCTTCCCTTCCCCCGCTGGGGGAGAGGCCTTTTTCTTCTCCTCCTCGTCCTCGTGGGAGGAGTCCGCCTCAGAGTCATCGGACACCTGAAAATGGGAACCCTTTCAAGTGCCCGTGGCCTCCTTCTTGGCCTTCTTCTCCGGCACCACGTGGGGTGCCGGAACCAGCAGCCCCGCTAAGCGGGCGTCCGCTGGGTCTTCTGGCAAAGGGGCCGGACAGTTAATCTGCTCGGCCTTCTTCAGCCAGTCCTATCAAAGGAGAGGGAGTTTAGATCCCGCATAGAGTCAAACTATGAAAAACAAGTGTCCCATAAAGGGTAGAATCGCTTACCTCGCTAGCCTGGCGCTGCGAGCTGAATCCGCGATCTTCGGTAGCGGATGCGGGAGCCTCGGCGCCCTTAAACAGCACCTTCCAGGCATCTTCGTACCTAGTGTCGAAGAGCCCGCTCAAGGTTCGGTGCTGAGCCAGATCGAACTCCCACAATTTGAAGGCCCATTGTTGGCACAGGAGAATCCGGCGGATGAGCATGACCTGGACTACATTAACAAGCTTGAGCTTCTTGTTCACTAGCTTTTGGATGCAAGCTTGGAGTCCGGTCAGCTCCTCCGAATCGCCCCAAGTCAGGCCACTCTCTTTCCAAGTGGTGAGCCGTGTGGGGATGCCAGATCTGAATTCGGGGGCTGCTGCGCATTTAGGGTCACGCGGCTCGGTGATGTAGAACCACCCCGATTGCCACCCCTTGATGGTTTCCACGAAGGCGCCCTCGAGCCAAGTAACGTTGGGTATCTTGCCCACCATGGTGCCTCCGCACTGCGCTTGACTGCCCTTCACAACCTTCGACTTGACATTGAAGGTCTTGAGCCACAAGCCGAAGTGGGGCTGGATGCAGAGGAAAGCCTCGCACATGACGATAAACATCGAGATGTTGAGGATGAAATTTGGGGCCAGATCATGGAAATCCAGGCCATAGTAGAACATGAGCCCCCGGACAAAGGGGTGAAGTGGGAAGCCCAGTCCGCGGAAGAAATGGGGAAGGAATACCACCCTCTCATGGGGCCCGGGGGTGGGGATGAGCTGCCCCTCATCGGGGAGCCGGTGCGCGATGTCGCTGGACAGATATCCGGCGCTGCGCAGCTTCTTGATGTGCCCCTCCGCAACGGAGGAGGCCATCCACTTGCCTCCCGCTCCGGACATAGTTGGAGAAGGTTGAGGTGAGATGTGCGGACTTGGGCGCTGGAGCTCGAGTGCACGGAGATGGATAAGCAAAGGAGGAAGAAGGCGTAGGTAAAAAGGTGGATCCTTATCCCCTTATATATGGGCGGACGAAACTATGTGTCCCCACCGGCCTGATAAAACTCGCTTTTCTTCCAAGCGCTGCAATCAATGGCGCGGTTGGGTTACCCACGTCCGTATTGATGGGAATCCCGGAATAAGGGGAACACGATCTCTGCTTCGACAAGACGTTCCAAGGAAACCGCTTCGCTAAACGCGTTGAGGTGGTATAATAAAAACGATTCAAGTAAAGGCTTGGTTGTGGTGTGACATCACGCCACGAAATACGTCAGCAGATTGAGCTTGTGTTAATATTATTCTCTCAAAGGTGGAATGTGGAATTTATTTTGCAGAGCCGGACACTATCCTGGTGTTCACAATCTTCTATAAATTATTTGGAGGAGGAAGCCGCCTTGCAATGCCGAAGACAATATGCGCGCCGGACTCGTCGTCATTGAAGCCTGGTTCAGGGGCTACTGAGGGAGTCCTGGACTAGGGGGTGTCTGGATAGCTGAACTATCATCATCGGCTGGACTCCAAGACTATGAAGATACAAGATTGAAGACTTCGTCCCGTGTCCGGATGGGACTTTCCTTGGCGTGGAAGGCAAGCTTGGCGATACGGATATGTAGATCTCCTACCATTGTAACCGACTATGTGTAACCCTAGCCCTCTCCGGTGTCTATATAAACCGGATGGTTTTAGTCCGTAGGACATAACAACAATCATACCATAGGCTAGCTTCTAGGGTTTAGCCTCCTTGATCTCGTGGTAGATCTACTCTTGTAATACCCACATCATCAATATCAATCAAGTAGGACGTAGGGTTTTACCTCCATCAAGAGGGCCCGAACCTGGGTAAAACATCATGTCCCTCATCTCCTGTTACCATCCGCCTAGACGCACAGTTCGGGACCCCCCTACCCGAGATCCGCCGGTTTTGACACCGAAAAGCACAACCGGAGTCCTTCAAAGGTGTATCTCCGAAGAAGAAGGGCAAAATCTTCTGGCTGAAATTCATGCCGGACTAGGCGGGCACCATGCCGCAGCCCGGGCCCTTGTAACCAAGGCCTTCCGTACCGGATTTTATTGGCCGACGGCCCGGGCAGACGCTCAGGACTTAGTGCAGCGATGCGTCGGTTGCCAATTATTCGCTAATCAAAGCCACATGCCGCCTACCGCCCTACAAACCATACCCATCACCTAGCCTTTTGCGGTCTAGGGGCTTGACATGGTTGGACCCCTTAAAGGAGGAACCCACAAGAAAAAATATCTACTGGTCATGGTGGACAAATTCACCAAATGGATAGAGGCCAAGCCTGTAAAGACGGCCGAATCCGGACCGGTGATAGACTTCATATCCGGGGTTGTACACCGTTATGGCGTCCCCCACAGCATCATAACTGACAACGGCACAAACTTCACGGTCGACGAAGTTAAACTCTGGTGCAAAAACATGGGCATCAAGCTCGACTACGCTGTAGTCTATCACCCACAAACTAACGGTCAAGTCGAGCGAGCCAACGCTCTCATCATGAGCGGCATCAAACTCAGACTGGTGCGATCCCTCAAGGAATCTAACACGCACTGGGTAGAGGAGCTTGACTCCATACTCTGGGGGCTGCGGACCACGCCGAATCGCACTACCGGATTCACACCATTTTTTATGGTATACGGCGCAGAGGCAGTCCTGCCCTGCGACATAATTCATGACTCACCTCGTGTGCACATGTACGAAGAAAGAGAAGCCGAGCTCGATCGGCAGGACAGCTTGGACGCATTAGAGGAGGAGCGCGACGTGGCAAAAGCCCGTTCCGCATTCTATCAACAGCAGGCTCGAAGATATCAAAGCAGAGAAGTACGGGCCAAAACTTATAACGTTGGCGAACTAGTCCTACGCCTGCCGGACAAGAATAAGGACAAACTAAAGCCCAAATGGGAGGGTCCCTTCATAATCGACCAAGTACTGACTGGTGGAGCGTACCGTCTGTGAAATGCATCGGACAACCGACTCGAGCCAAACCCATGGAACGCAGCACGCCTACGAAGATTCTACGCCTAGCGCCAGGACTCTGTGTTCGTATCCTTCCTCTGTCCCCTTTTTTATTTTTTCACATTAGCTGTCTGGCATTTCTCTCCTTCTCTCGACCCCTTTTTTTCTCTTATCCCAAGCCCTTAGGGGCTTGCTTGCGCATTGTTCGCACATACTTGACGCGCCACCCGCGCTCATCATACCTGGGGGCTTCTTTATCAGAAGCTTATATATAAACGGGCCTCATGCCCAAAACATGTGAGACACTTCCGCATGAACCTTATATACACCATTATATGCATCGATATGACTTAAGTTTTGGCCAAGCTAGGTTGCCTGGCTCCTGTGCTTACCCCTACGTTCCCGTTCGTTCGGCTAGGTGGTAAAGGGAGCACCTCTGCGATTGTTATTGCCGGGTCAGCCGAATGTGTACCTCAGACTGGGTGAAGCCGAAAGCTAGTGTTCTTAAGGGAATATTCGGTCGGTGAACTAAAAGATGATTTTTCTTGTTTATTTATCTGCTCCCAGATGCTTTTCTGCTCTTTTTAGCAGTTCGGACATGCACTTTAGGGCATGCCTCCCAGGGAAAGGAACCCCTAACGGAACTATTCTCCCTGGAAGATGTTTCTTACTAACCATGTAATATAACATAACTAGTTGGGCACTTGTCTGCTAAAGCAATTATGACCCCTACGCCTTGTCTCCATGCATGCCTAGGTTCTTACATAATCGAGAGGGTATTCGGACACACTCCGGACTATAGGGTCCAGAGGTCGAAGCGAAAAGGTCCGCAATGACAAGCGATCTACAATCCGGCTAGAAGGCATTTTTCATGTCATTTTAAATTACAGAGTCAATCCGACTCAGTATATTCTTCTTCAATACCATCCAACAGGCGGTCTAATTTACAGTCCTGTTGAGAATACTTTGCAGCCATCTCTACCTGGCCATATACTAAACTGACAGGGATCTCCTTTCCACCAGGACCCATAGGGCCGACTTCGGCCATGTGGTTCGGGTCAGCCTTCGCGTACCGAGTCTTCACCATGGCCCAGGCCTCCCTGGCACCTTGACGACAGGCCGATATCTTCCACAACCGGAAGTATTGCCGCACTCCCTCCAGCTTGTTTGCAAGCTCTCCAAGGCCTTCGGGCGCGGAGAGGGATGGCCACATAGCCTGGACGACGCCCTGCATTGCCTGCCAAACTCGTTCATGCAGTTGCAACAACTCGGGAAGAAGGTCCCCCATTGAACCGGGCATTTCCTCCGCAGGACGACCTGTCAGTAGACCTACAGACATAGCTCTGTCAATCGACTTCCTCACCGAATTTTTTTTCGAGAACTAATTCAAGCACTTATTAAAAATGCCGGCGTCGAAGTTGCCGATTCTCCTTTACGGAAGCAGACAGCTGAATACGAACATCCTTTAGTTCCTCGCCCAGCTGGGTATTGGCGTCTTGAAGTTTGTTCTTCTCTTGCCTCACCCTTGTCAGCATGCTCTCGCCAGCCTTTAGTTGGCGTAGGAGTTGTTGCTTGTCCGGATTTACTCCGGCCCCATCTGCACTGTTATTGTCAGAATTGCACACATGCCGCACTTTACAACGGAATTATTTTTCGGAGCATATATTACCTGAGGGGGTCCCCTTGGCAATAGCTGAAGCGGCTAGTGCGGCCTCGCGTTGGGCCTTGCACTCTGCAAGCTCCTGAGACAGTTGCGTGTTCTTCTTTGTAAGACCCTCATAACATATGATCCTTAAAACAGTTATCTTAACTATTTCAAGTCTCAGGGGCTACTGACATATATAACCATCAGATTTACTCACCCGTATGTCTTTTACATACTGCTCTGTGGCTCTGCCTAGACCATTTTGAGCGGCGCGGAGGTACGCATCTCCCGTATTAAAGGCGTTCAATGCCTTTGGGGAAAAACATGCATCCTGAAGAACAGTCCGGCGATGACTGTGGTTCATGGCACTCTCCACCTCTGAATTGGTGGCAGATAGCCCGTCTGCGTCCTCTGTCGGAGGAACGCCCGACGCGCGCCCCGTGTCCGCCTCCGCTTCCGGACCCGGCCTTGAAGTCTGGCCGGTGGATATAGTCCGCCGGGCTCTCTTATTCCTAAGGAGAGCATGAGCGTTAGCATGACTTGAGGGCATAAACCCTAGGCGTTAAATTCGCACGCCGTACTGTTGCACCGGAGTCTCGATCTGGTCCGCACTTCTTTTTGGCCCGCCTGGCTTCAGCGGCCCTTGTTGGCTGCCCATCGCGGGCCCGGCACTCCGCCTCAAGGATTTCCCCTGCAAAACGAAACACTATTGGTTTCCAGCATTCAAAATAAGGCATGGATGGATCTCCTTCAAAGTACAGGGACTTCGGTCTCGGTTACCTTTGAGGCTGGAAGTAGTCCGGGATAATCGGCCGTAATGGCCACTAAGGTGTTGTCCTTACTCAATTGATGAAACACCCCATCAATTAACTCCACACATAAGTCCGGGTCCTCTTGGGAATCCGGATCGAGGGACCGTTCTGGGTCCGCGGGCTGTGGGGGAGGGATGTTGATCTCCTTCACCGTCTGGCGTAGCTCCTGCGTTAACATCGCCAGACTAAGTACTCAATTATGAGAATTTCGAAAGCGGGTAGATAAGTGAAAGTGTTAGCTTACCCAGCTCGGAGGGTTATACATGGAGAATCCGCCCCGTGGGTTGACACGGATGAATTACTCTTCTTCTCCCTTGTACAAAGTGGATAAGATCTTCGTTAGAGTGGCAGCCGAATCTGGTCCCTTGCGACCGCACCAGGTGGTGTCGTCCTCCCCGTTGAAATCCCACACGGGGTGGCCTCTGTACTGAAGCGGCTGCACCCCCCGCATAATGCATGTGTCCATGAGCGTTGTTAAACTCAGGGAGGCAGATCCGCACAGGGTCCGGCAGGGGGACGTCATCCATATAAAACCATTCCGAAGGCCGGTCCTTGGACGCCTTCTTAGGGGTACCGGATAGGTATCCGGTCCCGGCGATGCGCCATAGTTCGGCTCCGCCCACTTGATAAATTGACCCCTCCTGAGAGCGGGGCACAAGGCAGAACAACCTCTTCCACAGTGCAAAATGGGCCTCGATGCCCAAGAATAGCTCGCAGAGGGCCACAAAGCCCGCAACGTGCAGTATGGAGGCAGGTGTGAGGTTGTGTAGCTGGAGGCCGTAGAACTCCAGTAGACCTCGGAGAAACGGATGAATTGGAAATCCGAGTCCCCTTATTAAATAAGGTACTAGGCACACCCGCTCTCCTTGAGAGGGATTGGGGATGCACTCCGCCTGCTCTCCGCCGCCATAGGTGGCAATCCCGGATCGAACTGGGACCATATATGCCGGGGGGAGTAGCCCCTTGGATTGAAGCACTACTAGCTTGCTATGCGGGACGGAGCATCTCTCCCAATCCCCAGGCTTGGGGCTGGGAGCGCGAGAAGAGGAGCCGCGTCGGCTGTCCATGATGGAATGGATGTTCTGGTCAGAAGCGCTCCGATGAAAGCTTGCGAAGGGGAGATGGTGTGGTTCGGATCTAGATCCTCGTCTCTTTTTATATAGGCAGCTTATTTGAGCAGCTAAGGGGGGAAATGTAAAAATACCCTGGCTTTTCGCATTCGTTCGACACGTGGAAGATGGCCTTTATTGGACGTGGAAGCCAAGGAGGGCAGCATTTATCAGAAGCCGGACACTATTCTACAAGTATATGGAGCTGGAGAAGAACCCGCCTTGCAATGCCGAAGACAATTTGCACGCCGGACTCGTCATCATTGAAGCCTGGTTCGGGGGCTACTGAGGGAGTCCTGGATTAGGGGGTGTCCGGATGGCCGAACTATGACCTTTGGCCGGACTCCCGGACTATGAAGATACAAGATTGAAGACTTCGTCCCGTGTCCGGATAGGGACTTTCCTTGGCATGGAAGGCAAGCTTGGCGATACGATATGAAGATCTCCTCCCATTGTAACCGACTCTGTGTAACCCTAGCCCTCTCCGGTGTCTATATAAACCAGAGAGTTTTAGTCTGTAGGACGAACAACAATCATACCATAGGCTAGATTCTAGGGTTTAGCCTCTCTGATCTCGTGGTAGATCAACTCTTGTACTACCCATATCATCAATACTAATCAAGCAGGAGTAGGGTTTTACCTCCACCGAGAGGGCCCGGACCTGGGTAAAAACATCGTGTCCCTTGTCTCCTGTTACCATCCGCCTAGACGCATAGTTTGGGACCCCCTACCCGAGATCCGCCGGTTTTGACACTGACAAGGATTCAAACGCAATTGGATACACGGATGTTTTTGGCGTGGTTCCGATAGGTGGTGCTATCGTACATCCACGTTGATGGAGACTTCAACCCACGAAGGGTAACGGTTGTGCGAGTCCACGGAGGGCTCCACCCACGAAGGGTCCACTAAGAAGCAACCTTGTCTATCCCACCATGGCCGTCGCCCACGAACGACTTGCCTCACTAGCGGTAGATCTTCACGAAGTAGGCGATCTCCATGCCCTTACAAACTCCTTGGTTCAACTCCACAATCTTGTCGGAGGCTCCCAAGTGACACCTAGCCAATCTAGGAGACACCACTCTCCAAGAAGTAACAAATGGTGCGTTGACGATGAACTCCTTACTCTTGTGCTTCAAATGATAGTCTCCCCAACACTCAACTCTCTCTCATAGGTTTTGGATCTGGAGGAAAGAAAATTTGAGTGGAAAGCAACTTGGGGAAGGCTAGAGATCAAGATTCATATAGTAGGAATGGAATATCTTGGCCTCAACACATGAGTAGGTGGTTCTCCCTCAGAAATGGTAAGTTGGAAGTGTAGGTTTGTTCTGATGGTCTCTCCACGAATGAAGAGGAGGTGGAGGGGTATATATAGCCTCCACACAAAATCTAACCGTTACACACAACTTTCCAAACTCGGTGCGACCGAATTGGTTAACTCGGTCGGACCAATTCAGCAAATCTAGTGCCCATTAGGATTTTTGGTGGGACCGAAATGCAACTCGGTAGGACCGATATGGTTAGGGTTAGGGCATAACGTAATCTCGGTAAGACCGATTACACAAACTTGGTGAGACCGATTTTGGTAATAAGCTTTCCAGAGAGTTGGTCTGGTAAACTCGGTGGGACCGATTTGCTCTTTTCGGTGAGACCAAAATGTTACAAAAGGGAAACAGAGAGTTTACATTGCAATCTCGGTGGGACCGATCGCTCACTTCGGTTAGACCAAAACGTTACAAATGGAAACAGAGAGATTACAATCCCATCTTGGTGAGACCAAGATCCCTATCGGTAGGACCAATTTGCCTAGGGTTTGTGGCAGTGGCTATGACATTAGTACTCGGTGGCGCCGGATAGGAAGAATCGGTGTGACCGATTTTGGCTTTAGGTTTAGGTCATTTGTGGATGTGGGAAAGTAGTTGAGGGTTTTTGGAGCATATCACCATGCACATGAAGCAAGAGGCTCATTAAGCAACACCTCATCCCTCCTTGATAGTATTGGCTTTTCCTATAGACTCAATGTGATCTTGGATCACTAAAATGTAAAATGAAGAGTCTTGAGCTTTTGAGCTTGAGCCAATTCTTTGTCATTAGTATTTTGAGGGATCCACTTTCATCATCCATGCCATGCCATTCATTAAGCTTTCCTGAAATAATAGTCTTGGAATAGCATTAGCTCAATGAGCTATATGTTGTTATGAATTACCAAAACCACCTAGGGATAGTTGCACTTTCAGATGATGACGATGATTTTCCCCTCCGGGAGGGAAGTTCCCGCGGCGTAATCGCTCTGCCGGAGGGAAAAAGTGCTCCTACCCAAGTTCCTCCTCGAAACGCCGGTGCTTCGTCCTGAAAGTCCTCCCCTTATTTTTTCTAGGACAAAATGACTTATATACCACAAGAGGGGTGAGGGAGTCCTGGACTAAGGGGTCCTCGGGCGTCCGGGCTATGTGATATGGGCCGGACTAATGGGCCGTGAAGACATAAGATTAAAAACCTTTCCTCGTGTCCGGATGGGCTCTCCTTTGCGTGGGTGGCAAGCATGGCATTCGGATCATGCACCTTCCTTTCTCTGTAAACTGACTCTGTACAACCCTAGATCCCTCTGGTGTCATTATAAACCAGAGGGTTTAGTCCGTAGGGCAATCACAATCATACAAGCTAGACATCTAGGGTTTAGCCATTACGATCTTGAGGTAGATCAACTCTTGTAACCCCTATACTCATCAAAGTCAATCAAGCAGGAAGTAGGGTATTACCTCCATTAAGAGGGCCCGAACCTGGGCAAACATCGTGTCCCCTGCCTCCTGTTACCATTGATCCTTAGATGCATAGTTCGGGACCCCCTACCTGAGATCTGCCGGTTTTGACACCGACATTGGTGCTTTCATTGAGAGTTTCCCTGTGTCGTCACCAAAAGGCTCGATGGCTCCATCAACCATCCACGACAATACCGCCCTAAGGGAGACTTTTCTCCCCGTCCAAATCTTCATATTCGGAGGCTTCGCACTACGTGCCAATTCGATTGGCCATCTAGAGTAGATCGATAGCTACACCCCTGGTCATTAGATCAGTTTTGGAAACCTAAACTACATCGCTGATATCCGAGGAGACTTGATCTTCCAAGGGTTTGCGGCCTCAACTGCAACTTCGGCCTTAGATTCGAAACACCTCGACGAGTCCGAAAACAGGAATTTAGAGCCCGCCGGACTCTCCACAGCCACAGAGCTCAACACCGGAGATACGGAGGGGATCGTTTCACTGGCAGGCCCGGAGTCATACCGAGCTCCCTTCGTCAACACGAAGCCGGACTCCTCCCCGAATAGCAGAGCCAAACTCTCGAAGTCCGTGTTACGTGAGCTCAGCCTGGGAACTCCTGTCCTTCCCTGCTCCATGGACTCTCGCTCCCCTGTCCAAACCTCACTCTTAAACGAGGCCCTGGACTTAATGCGATCTCTCGCTATTACAGAAGGATTGCTGCCAAACTACGCCTAGCCCTCACTAGGGGCTGAGAGCGGGGAATTTTACGTCCCACCCACCACCCACTTCATAGCCATTGTCGAGGATCTAATCGACACGCTCGACTATGATTCCAAAGACATCGATGGTATGGATAATGATACCGGAGATGAGAAGAGCCAGAACCCACCGTTCACCGGACGCTGGATGGCCACTTCCTCATATGACGTATACATGGTGGACACACCAAAAGAGGATGATGGCGACAATGGGAAAAATCTAGAGGATGAACCTGCCGAAGCACCTATGAAGCATCGACGTCAGTGCCGCCGATCAAAATTGTGTCGCGAAAAAGAAACAACACCCCGGATAACACCGAATACCAAGACGCCCCTGTCGAGCCAGCATCCGAACAGGATGATTGGGAAGAGGGGCAAGTCAACCCCGATGATCCTATCGGGAACGAGGGCTCGGAGGATAGTAAATAGCTACCGACCTCTGAAGAGGATGAGAGCCTTGGGGACGAAGACTTCATCGTACCAGATGACCCCCTCAAACAAGAGCGCTTTAAGCGTCGACTAATAGCCACAGCAAGAAGCCTAAAAGAGAAGCAGTAGCAACTTCAAGCCGATCAGGATTTACTCAATGACAGATGGACTAATGTCCTGGCAGCCGAGGAATACGGCCTCGAGGTTATATTTTACATGTAGAAAAAAAATTCCAGCAAGTGAATGGCATATAGAAACTATATCGAGCAACTATTTAGCATAAACAAATGAAATCAAGCAAGTCTTTGACATAAAGAAACTCATTTCAAGTTATAATTTACATGTAGAAACAAATTCCAGCAAGTAAATGGCATATAGAAACTACATGACATGTAGACACTATTTCTAGCAAGCATATGGCATATACAAATTCATATAAGGTTACATTTGACATGTACAAACAATTTCCAGCAACTAAATGGCATATAGAAACTATTTCCAACAAGTATATGGCACATAAAAACACATTCCAGCTTGTACTTGACATATAGAGATACCTTAATATGGTTAGTGTAGTGCTCATGATCAAGAACGATCATAGACTTCTCATCATCCCATAATGCACCACTCAACCCCCTAAGTCTGAGTATTGTTCCCCGTTTCCTCCTCCATGTCCTATTGTGATTACCAATATTGGCATGAGTCAAATTGAGCTGAAAATGCTCATTCATAGCAGTCGCACAACGAGCCAATTGGCACTTCTTGAAGCCAGTTGATGTTCTAACTCCATCACCCGTAACCTTGCATAGGTGATCAAGCATGAAGGAAGTCATCGGAGCTGTCCATACAACTTGTATAGCCTCCATTTCCTATAAGGTTATGCACAGATGTGTCATGACTATAAATTTTAGTAAGCAAAAGAGGTAAGAACATTATATTCAACACACAATCTCTCATCACCAATAAATTTCATCTTGTAAAAGAGGTAAAAACATTCAATAACACATAGTATGTCTTTACCAATAACTTTCAGCAAGTAAAGGAGGTAAAAACATTCAATTCAACCCATAATGTGGCATTACAAATAAAATCCAGCAAGTACAATGTTTCAAAAAAGAAAAACACGGCATTACAATGGTTTAAATTGAGCTACTAGATATGATTCTGCTGCATGTAGTTCTGGCAGTCTGCCCACATATTATCAGCGATTCCTTGCCTAAAATTAACCATTGTTGTATGTTCACTTGCTTGACCACTTGATGATGAAGCATGGTTAATATTAGCAACCCACTCATCCTCGGGTATGATATACTCATCTATCCCATCATTGATGACCCAATTGTGAATAATGTGGCAAGCTACAACAATGTCTACTTCAGTAGGATATTTGAAAAATGGGGTAGCATCATCAAGTATTTTGAATCTTCCCTTGAGTGACCTAAATCCACGTTCTACGGTTGTGGAAAGAGAAGAATGCCTAAGATTAAACAACTCCTTTTCATTTATAGGAGGATTTTTTTCCCCCACTCATTCAAATGGTATCTCACTCCATGAAAAGGGGGCAAGAACCCTGGCTTGGCTCCATATCCAGCATCAACTAGATAAAATTTTCCTAGCATATGAGCAACAAGCGGGTTATTTTGCTATATTTGATAATGCCATTGACAAAATGTTGCTAACTCTCGTTACCTCGTGGTACACAAAGACCATTTGGACGGTTTAATGCATCACGTAAAACTAGTGCATCATGTGTTGACCCCTCCCAACCAGCCAATACATATGTAAACCGAAGATCAAAATCAAAGGCTGCCATCACATTTTGAGTTGTATGGATCTTTCTACCACGAAAGGAAGGCTCCATGTCCTTCGTTATGGAGGATCGTACATGTGTACCATCCATAGCTCCTATACAATCCTATTTCGTGAAAAAAAGACAAGGATTAAGATCTAAGTCAATCCTAGCCTACAAAATCAAAATTCTGTTGTCACTCATCCTCATACCTTAAAGTATGGATCCCACCGGTAGTTCCCTGCTATTTTGGATTGAGTCTCCAACAAGGGCTTCCCAATAAGGTCACCACGTAGCTCTCCAACAGCATGAAGGACTTTCTTGAAATAACGACTTATAACTTCACCGGATCTACCAAAGTTGCCACCTATTATCCTTTTCCTAACATTATGTCCAACAGTGTGCAAAAACATAGCAACTTGTTGTTCAATGGACAAATGAATCGTATCTTCAAGCAACTTACGGTCCCGGAAAAGTTTAGAAAATCGAAAGAAAGGCCCTTGAGGGAGTCCCGGATTAAGGGGTCCTCGGACAGCCAGACTATATGCATATGCTGAACTGTTCGGCCATGAAGATAGAAGATTGAAGACTTCGTCCCGTGTCCGGATGGGACTCTCCTTTGCGTGGAAGGAAAGCTTGGCGGTTAGGATATGAAGATTCCTTTCTTTGTAACCAACTCTCTATAACCCTAGCCCCCTCTGATGTCTATATAAACTAGAGGGTTTAGTCCATAGGATAACAACAATCATAATCATAGGCTAGCTTCTAGGGTTTAACATCTATTATCTCGTGGTAGATCAACTCTTGTAATACTCATATCATCAAGATCAATCAAGCAGGAAGTAGGGTATTACCTCCATCAAGAGGGCCCGAACTTGGGTAAACATTGTGTCCCCCGCCTCCTGTTACCATTAGCCTTAGACGCACAGTTCGGGACCCCCTACCCGAGATCCGCCGGTTATGACACCGACATTGGTGCTTTCATTGAGAGTTCCACTTTGTCGTCACCGTAAGACTTGATGGCTCCTTCAATCATCTACAACAACACAGTCCAGGGTGAAGTTTTTCTCCCCGGACAGGTTTTCGTATTCGGCGGTTTTCGTATTCGGAAGCTTGAACTACATCACTAACATCCGCGGAGGCTTAATCTTTGATGGATTCGAGCCCATGACAGCCACGCCCTGCCGCCACGATGAATATGACCTAAATCTGTCATCGGACTGTGTGCAGGAGATAGCGCCTGTAATCGCTTTGGCCCTAGATCCAGAATAGAGCACGCCATCCAAGGACGGGAAGCTCAACCTCGCCATGGAGGCCGCAGACTCAGCGGCGCTAGAGCTAAACATAGATCTGACCTCCAATGAGGCCTATATATGTCATCGTAACCTTGGACTCATCTCTGGCCATAGGCTCCGAACCGCGTTATCCGCACCCATCGACCGGGCGCCGATCTTAGAGTTCAGCTCCGCAGACATCTTCCAACACTCACCCATAGGCGATGTGTTAAACTCATTAAAATATCTCTCCTTGTTAGGAGATTCTTGGCCGAACTATGTCCGGCTTGAGTGGGAAGTGGATGACGAAGAGCTTCGTTACCCACCCACCACCCACTTGATAGCCACTGTCGACGATTTGACTAACATGCTTGATTTCGACTCTGAAGACATTGACAGTATGGACGACGGTGCCGGAGAAGAACAAGAACCACTGCCCACAGGGCGCTGGACAGCCACCTCCTCATATGACATATACATGGTGGACACACCCAAAGAAGACAATGGCAATGACATAAAGGTTCCAGTTGAGAATAAACCTACTGAGAAGCAGCCAAAGCACCAACGTTAGCGGCGCCGCTCTAAATCATGCCATGGTAAAAATAGCGATACCGGCACAAGAGAAAATAGCACTCCGGACGATGTCGAAGACATCGAAGACCCCGCCAAGCCAAGTTTCGAATAGGCTGAACAGGAAGACGGGCGAGTCAGCCCTAATGAACAGGCCGTGAACAATGATTCAGAGGACAGCAATTACATGCCTCTGTCCGAGGATGAGGTGAGCCTCAGCGACGAAGAATTTATCGTGCCAGAGGACTCGTCGAGCAGGAGTGTTTTAAGCGTTGACTTATAGCCACGACAAAGAGCCTGAAGAATAAGCAGCAACAGCTTCAAGCTGATCAAGATCTCCTCACTGATAGATGGACTGAGGTCCTGGCAGCCGAGGAATGCGGACTCGAACTCCCAACAAAAAGTTACCCAAAGTGTAAATTGCTACCTCAATTCGATGACGAGGCACTGGAGCCAGCACTAGCAGCACGCAATGCGGCTGACCGACCACTGCATGGCCGAGATAAAATGGCAATTCAGCCCGAACACCAGCCGACACTGCCTCGCCAAACAAACAGAAACACAACAGCTTGGGGATACACACATGACATGCGGTACGACTTGGAAAACAGAGCAGGACAAACCAGATCGATGTATGGATCGCGGGGGCACGCCCCAACGCGCAACAACGGCCACCAAGCCGGATATAAAAAATACAAACCTGTCCGGGCCGAATACCGCAGACCGGCTCCTTCCGAGCTGCGTCCCGACATAGCCCGACACAGAGGCGCCG